>NC_048285.1:0-67500 GCF_009762535.1 Notolabrus celidotus | reverse complement strand
GGAGAAAACAAGTGAACTTCACTCAGTGGAAGTCAGATGTCCTCTGCCCCCACAAATGTGAGATCAAACAGGATATAGAAAATAATCAAAATAGGTGTGGTACATTGACAGGAAGCTTCTTCTAAAAAAGGTAATATCCTTTGGTGTAACAAAGATCATTGATGGATAGAATACAGGATCTGTAAAAGAAGGAGTTATGGGAATACAGGAAACCTTACTTCTTATCAAACAAGTGTACAACCTTGGAGAACTGCACCTGCAACAGTTCCATCAGTCTTACAGAAGCACAGAGAAACACAAAGCACAACAATTTATTCATTAATTTTCCACCACAGTGTGTGTGTGTGTGTGTTTGTGTGTGTGTGTTAGTGCAGAGGGTACACTGTTCTTCAGCAGCTGTGTGTGTGTGTAGTGTGTGTGTAGAGAGGAGGAGACTCTCCCTGCTACACAGAACACACATGCACTGAGGAATCAGGCCACATCCCAAACCCAGCATACAGAGGTTCAGTGAAGGAGGTGCTGAAGGTGTGGAGGTGGATCAGAGAGTCAGAGGAGACTCTGTAGAAGGACAGAGTGCCAGCAGGACAGTCCACATACACTGCTACTCTGTGAGAGTCCGAGGACGAGGAGAGACAGAGGAATGTTTCTCTCTTATTGTGACGGACAGAGTAACCTTCATCAGAGCATCTCAGACTCCAGGACTGATCATTCCATCCAAACAGACAGTCATCACTGTTTCCTTTCCTGCTGATTCCTCTGTAACTCACTGATATATTAACCTCTCCTCTCCACTCAACCTCCCAGTAACCGCGACCCGTCAGACCATCTCTACACAGCAGCTGAGACCAGTAGTCAAATCTGTCTGGATGATCAGGATATGACTGATCCTCTCTCACACGTGTCACCTTCATGTTGTCTTCAGACAGTCTGAGCCCTCTGTTTGCTGTGTTTGAGTCCAGAGTGAGTTCACAGACATCTGATGGAGAGACAAAGACACAACACAACAGCAGTTTATCATCAGACACACCTGAAGGCTTTATTCTTTGTTAGCTGACAGTCTGCTGTTTGGTCCTCATGAGTCAAACTGATTCCACACTTACACTTCTTCAGTCCAGGTTTTAACCTCTGCTCTCCACCAAGGTCCACCCTGGAGGAAGAAACACAGTCAGAGTGATGTTCAGTCCAACATGAGTCCTACCTGCTGTTCAACATGAAGCAGTGTTCCTCAGTTTGTCCCTGTGACAGAGAAACAGGCTGAAACTCCTCTGAGCCAGCTGTCTCCATCACTCTGTCTCTTTTTCTGACAGTGTCGAGATACTCAGAGAAAAAGAAGAAGAAGAAGTCAAAGATTCAAATAGCAAAGGCTGGCTGTTGCTCTTTGGATCCATAAAGTCCAGATTCTGCTTCTCATGTCCTCTTTGAAATCAGTAAAGAGGATTCCTTCCTGTCTTATGGTTTCAGAGTGATGAAGACAGAGCATGAGTTTTCCCTCAGACACCAAAGCCTCCTGATGATCAGGACTACTCAGACTACAAACAGAAACCAGACCACGTCCCAAACTGAAACTCCAGACCCCTTAGTATGGATTCTACATGCTCATGTAGAATCTGTAAATACAGATGATAGTCAAAGTTAAAAGTGAACTAGTCTCTGCCTTCTTTATGTTCACACATAACATTAGTGGATGAACAGTCACATGGGAATTTTTCTGTATATAACATTAACAGCTGACCTGAACAACTGTCAAGAACTAAGTCAACGACTCTGATAACGACCCCATGTGACCACCTTAGCACACCAACCACTGTTAGAAGCTTATATTTTCTAGCTCCGCCCCCAGTCTGTTCAGAAGTGAAGAAGCCTTTCAGAGAAGACGTGAAACGTCTTCAAGAGTTTCTACTGAGTCCAGTTGGCTTTTGGGTTCAAGCTTTGAATTTCTACTGAGTAGTTTATTTTGTATTTGATAGTCTTCTGGTGGTCTTTGTCTGATTCAGGTCCAATCACTCCTCAGAAAATAATGAAACTAAACAAGATCTTTTTTGTGAAATGGGATTTTTTCTTTTGCTCTTGCAGTGTTTGAGCTCTTGTTGTCTGGTCATACCTCAGTGTATCCAGTCTGCATCGTGGATCCCTCAGTCCAGCAGACAGCAGCTGGACTCCTGAGTGTCCTGGATGATTGTAGCTCAGGTCCAGCTCTCTCAGGTGGGAGGGGCTGGACCTCAGAGCTGAGGCCAGAGAAGCACAGCCTCTCTCTGTGATCAGACATCCTGACAGTCTGCGGTTAGAAAAATAATCATGCAATAAGCAAAGTGTAAAGGTTTTGACCATTTTCATGTAAAAACAAATATTAAACAGAACGAGCTAGTTTCCAGTTTCCTGACCTATTCTTACTGATGATTTGAGGAAACTAAGAGTCATGTGGAGCTTTGTGTATTGACATAATTTACACTCATTGGGTTATTATTAATGACAGTGTAAGATTTTAATTTCAGCTTTATACTGACCTGAGAGTTTCCAGTTTACAAAGTGGACTCTGCAGTGCGGCAGACAGTAGCTCCAGTCCTGAATCCTGCAGGTCATTGTTACTCAGGTCCAGCTTTCTCAGTCTGGAGGACTGTGAGCTAAGGACTGAGGCCAGAGAAGCGCAGCTTCTCTCTGACAGGTTACATCCAGTAAACCTTGAAAGACATGTGCACATTTGACAAATCTGTTGCTATTTTTTACATATTGAAATCTATGCATGTTTTTTTTAATTCAATGCATAATTATTTATTTGTTTTAATTCTCTGAAATTGCTTTTGAATCAAACAGCCTCAATAATGACTAACTGAGTGTGTTGACTTTCCAACCTATCCTTACTGATAATTTGAGGAACCTAAGAGTCAAGTGGAGCATTATCTTTTAATGTCACTTATGCTCAATGGATTATTGTCTATGATGGTGTAAGATTTTAATTTCAGCTTTATACTGACCTGAGAGTTTCCAGTTTACAATGTGGACTCATCAGTCCGGCAGACAGGAGCTCCAGTCCTGAATCCTGCAGGTCATTGTTACTCAGGTCCAGCTCTCTCAGTCTGGAGGACTGTGAGCTAAGGACTGAGGCCAGAGAAGCGCAGCTTCTCTCTGACAGGTTACATCCAGTAAACCTTGAAAGACATGTGCACATTTGACAAATCTGTTGCTATTTTTTACATATTGAAATCTATGCATGTTTTTTTTAATTCAATGCATAATTATTTATTTGTTTTAATTCTCTGAAATTGCTTTTGAATCAAACAGCCTCAATAATGACTAACTGAGTGTGTTGACTTTCCAACCTATCCTTACTGATAATTTGGGGAACCTAAGAGTCAAGTGGAGCATTATCTTTTAATGTCACTTATGCTCAATGGATTATTGTCTATGATGGTGTAAGATTTTAATTTCAGCTTTATACTGACCTGAGAGTTTCCAGTTTACAAAGTGGACTCTGCAGTGCGGCAGACAGTAGCTCCAGTCCTGAATCCTGCAGGTCATTGTTACTCAGGTCCAGCTCTCTCAGTCTGGAGGACTGTGAGCTAAGGACTGAGGCCAGAGAAGCGCAGCTTCGCTCTGACAGGTTACATCCAGTAAACCTTGAAAGACATGTGCACATTTGACAAATCTGTTGCTATTTTTTACATATTGAAATCTATGCATGTTTTTTTTAATTCAATGCATAATTATTTATTTGTTTTAATTCTCTGAAATTGCTTTTGAATCAAACAGCCTCAATAATGACTAACTGAGTGTGTTGACTTTCCAACCTATCCTTACTGATAATTTGAGGAACCTAAGAGTCAAGTGGAGCATTATCTTTTAATGTCACTTATGCTCAATGGATTATTGTCTATGATGGTGTAAGATTTTAATTTCAGCTTTATACTGACCTGAGAGTTTCCAGTTTACAAAGTGGACTCTGCAGTGCGGCAGACAGTAGCTCCAGTCCTGAATCCTGCAGGTCATTGTTACTCAGGTCCAGCTCTCTCAGTCTGGAGGACTGTGAGCTAAGGACTGAGGCCAGAGAAGCGCAGCTTCTCTCTGACAGGTTACATCCAGTAAACCTTGAAAGACATGTGCACATTTGACAAATCTGTTGCTATTTTTTACATATTGAAATCTATGCATGTTTTTTTTAATTCAATGCATAATTATTTATTTGTTTTAATTCTCTGAAATTGCTTTTGAATCAAACAGCCTCAATAATGACTGACTGAGTGTGTTGACTTTCCAACCTGTCCTTACTGATAATTTGAGGAACCTAAGAGTCAAGTGGAGCATTATCTTTTAATGTCACTTATGCTCAATGGATTATTGTCTATGACATCGTAAGATTTTAATTTCAGCTTTATACTGACCTGAGAGTTTCCAGTTTACAATGTGGACTCATCAGTCCGGCAGACAGGAGCTCCAGTCCTGAATCCTGCAGGTCATTGTTACTCAGGTCCAGCTCTCTCATACTGGAGGACTGTGAGCTGAGGACTGAGGCCAGAGAATCCCAGCTTCTCTCTGACAGGTTACATCCACTCAGCCTGAAGAAGAATTAGTGATTAGAACAGACACAGTGTTTCATCTGTCATGATCAACATGTTTTTAATCTCTCATGTATCCACCTACAGAGCTTTGTTGGAGGCTTTGATCACTGGCAGCAGCCTCAGAAGAGCCTCCTCTGAAGCAGAGTATGTCTTCAGGTCAAACACATCCAGATCTTTCTCTGAGGCTAGTAAGATGAAGACCAGAGCTGACCACTGAGCAGGAGACAGTTCCTCTGTGGAGAGACGTCCTGATCTCAGGGACTGTTGGATCTGCTCCACTAGAGACCGGTCATTCAGTTCATTCAGACAGTGGAACAGGTTGATGCTTCTCTCTGCAGACAGATCCTCACTGATCTTCTTCTGGATGTACTGGACCGTTTTCTTATTGGTCTGTGAGCTACTTCCTGTCTGTGTCAGCAGACCTCTCAGGAGAGTCTGATTGGTCTGCAGGGAGAGACCCAGGAGGAAGCGCAGGAACAAGTCCAGGTGTCCATTTGGACTCTGTAAGGCCTGGTCCACAGCACTCTGATGGAGACGTTTCAGTTTAGGTTTGTTTTTAAAGATTCTAGAGATCAGGGACGTTGGTTGTTCTTCCATCAGGTTGAGTCCAGACTTGGTGAAGGTCAGATGGACATGAAGAGCAGCCAGAAACTCCTGAACACTCAGGTGGATGAAGCAGAACACCTGGTCCTGGTACAGTCCTCTCTCCTCTCTGAAGATCTGTGTGAACACTCCTGAGTACACTGAGGCTTCCTTGATCTTGATGCCACACTCTGTCAGGTCGGACTCATAGAAGATCAGGTTTCCTTTCTGCAGCTGATCAAAAGCCAGTTTTCCCAGAGACTGGATCATCTCCCTGCTCTCTGGACTCCAAAGTGGATCAGTCTCAGCTCCAACATTGTACTTGATGCTCTTAAGTTTGGACTGGACCACCAGGAAGTGGATGTACATCTGAGTCAGGGTCCTGGGCAGCTCTCCTCCCTCTCTGGTCTTCAGCACATCCTCCAGAACTGTAGCAGTGATCCAGCAGAAGACCGGGATGTGGCACATGATGTGGAGGCTTCTGGACGTCTTTATGTGGGAGATGACTCTGCTGGCCTGCTCCTGGTCTCTGGATCTCTTTCTGAAGTACTCCTCCTTCTGAGGGTCAGTGAACCCTCTGACCTCTGTCACCATGTCAACACACATAGGAGGGATCTGATTGGCTGCTGCAGGTCTTGTGGTGATCCAAAGGCGAGCAGAGGGGAGCAGGTTCCCCCTGATGAGGTTTGTCAGCAGCACATCCACTGAGGTGGACTCTGTAGCATCAGTGAGGACCTGATTGTTGTGGAAGTCCAGAGGAAGCCGACACTCATCCAGACCATCAAAGATGAACACAACCTGGAACTCTTCAAACCTGCAGAGTCCTGCTTCTCTGGTCTGAGTAAAGAAGTGATGAACAAGTTCCACCAAGCTGAACTTTCTCTCTCTCAGCACATTCAGCTCTCTGAAAGTGAAGGGGAATGTGAACTGGATGTCCTGGTGGTCTTTGTCTTCAGCCCAGTCCAGAGTGAACTTCTGTGTTAAGACTGTTTTCCCGATGCCAGCCACTCCCTTTGTCAGCACTGCTCTGATTGGTTGATCTCTTCCAGGTGAGCCTTTAAAGATGTGTTCTTGTCTGATGGTGGTCTCTGGTCTGTGTGGTGTCCTGGATGCTGCTTCAATCTGTCTGACCTCATGTTCATCATTGACCTCTCCAGTCCCTCCCTCTGTGATGTAGAGCTCTGTGTAGATCTGGTTCAGAAGGGTTGGGTTTCCTGCTTTAGCGATCCCCTCAAACACACACTGGAACTTCTCCTTCAGGTGAGACTTCAGTTTACGTCTGCACTCTGCAGCAACAGTTCCTGAAAGAACAGAAGAGAAATGTGATGAATGATCTGAAGCTACAATCAGTCTGATGAATTTACACTTTCAGACATCAGGATGGATTTGATTTTCCTCCTCTCTGAAATCTCTTCATCAGCTGTGAACACTTTCTCACAGCTCATAGATGTGATCCAAATGTGTGCATCATATTAACAGCAGAGTTTGAAATGTAAACCTCTCCCATGTTGTCTCCATTTCCTCTCTCCATCATGTTCAATGTGTTCAAATCCTCTTACTGCTCTGCAGACAGTCAGCCAGCTCCTCCTGCTTCATTCTCCTCAGGAAGTGCAGAGTGATCTCCAGAAAGGCCTCTCTGCTCCTCCTCTGCTCTTCATCCTCATCCTCCCTCTGACTCTTGAAGCATTCTGGGTAATCTGGAATCAGAGCTCTCTGGATCTCCTTCAGCTCGGTCTTTACAAAACTGATGATGTTCTCCTGGAGCAGCTGGAGCAGAACAAAATAGAACATCAGATCATCTGTGACAGACAGAGAGCCTGCTGGTCTGCAGAGTCCAGCATTGAGACTGAATCACAATGCTGCTTCAGGACTCAGTCTGTGGATGGTCCTGTCTTCTACAAATCAAGTTTCTCTGAAATGAACTTCCTGTTGGAGAAATCTCCTGGTGTGCTTTCATCCAGAAAAAGTGTACTGATTCTCAGGAGGAGCTGTGTTTGTACATTTACTCACCATCAATATGGAGTCCAGCTGTGTTTGATGCTGCTGGGCAGACTGACCAATGGGAGCCTCTGATATCTGACCTCTGTGGAACAAATATAACATCATGTAGTGTATATAATATAATGACACACAGTGTTGATGTGATAGATTCTATGTAGTGGATCCTGGTAGAAACACTGCTGGATCCTCCTACAAACACAGGACACACATGAAGATACTACAATGTTACAATGTTACAATGTCATTTAGCAGACGCTTTTATCCAAAGCGACGTACATATGAGAACAAGAACAACCCAAGCAAAGATCTAGACAAGAGGAAACAAGATCAGTAAGAGTAACAAAGTGCTTCAAGTCCATTTGGGTGCAGGTACTGCCAAGCAGTGTAAAGGCAATGCACAAAGTAAATAAGGAACATCTACAATGAAGCATCCAAACAATTCAAGACCTTCCATTATCATCATCAACAATTAACTTCTCATCACCACAATAATGACCAAAGTGCCAAGTGCTGGGTCACTCCAGAGCTGAACACAGATTTCCAGAGTAGAGCAGGACAGTGTGAGTCAACTGTAGCTGGAAGACATGATCTGCCACTGGGGACAACAGTGGAGAACAGTCTAGCTAAGTGCATAGTGCTTCCTAAAGAGCTGGGTCTTTAGCTGTCTTTTGAAAGTAGAGAGGGACTCTGCAGATCGAATGGAGTTGGACAATTCATTCCACCATTTAAGGACAACAGAAGAGAAGAGTCGAGCTAGTGATTTTGAGGCCTTGTGTGCTGGAAGCACTAGGCGTCTTTCTGAGGCTGAGCGTAGCAGGCGAGAAGGGATGTAGACCTGGATAAGGGTTTCCAGATAAACTGGAGCGGTTTTGGTGACTGCTTTGTAAGTCATGATTAGAGTTTTGTTTCTGATGCGAGCTGCAACTGGAAGCCAGTGTAGCAAAATGAGCAGGGGAGTGACATGAGCTGTCTTAGGCTGGTTGAAGACCAGACGTGCTGCTGGGTTCTGGATCATTTGCAGAGGGCTAACCGTGCATGCAGGGAGGCCTGCCAGTATCAGATCATGGTGACTTAGCTCTCATTCAGTGGAGAGAATGAGCTGAGTGAGGAATCACTAGCTGGTGGCCGAGAGCTGAGTTGGTCAGGCTCAGAGAATGTATTACTGATGGTAGCAACCTTGTCAGTAAAGTAGGAGGCAAGCATGTCCGGGGTCAACATAGTGGAGGGTTGTGAGTTTGAGGGAGAAAGGAGAGAGTTAAGAGCAGAGAAGAGTTTGCGTGCATCGGTGGCAGCACAGATCTTTGCATGATAAAACGCCTTCTCAGCAGATTTTGAAGCAGAGGTAAATGAGGAGAGTACTAAGTGCTGAGTACAGTTCTTTCTGCCTCCAATCCTGTTTACTGCTGTTGATCCTGATAGAAACACAACCAGTGACTAATGTTCACCTTCACAGAGAAAACACCAACCACAGTTACAAAGGTTTCACACACATGAACTCTGAAAATCTTCCAGGTTTGAGTGCTGCTGAAATTTACTACAAACTTTTCTAATGTTTGATTCTGATAAAAACGCTGTGATTGATTATTACTTTGGACGAACAGACTGACGGCCATCTTTGAAGTTCACAGATAGACCCTTATACCGGTCACTCTTAAAGGACACACAGCTGGGTCCAGGTCCAGGTCCAGGTCTCTTATCTTTGGTACTGAAAGAGTCATAAACACAAAAGTTAAAGAACTCTTCATGTTTTGTAGAAGTGTTTCTGAGTATTGTAGATCAAAGATGGTTTAAGGGATTGTGGTGGAAATGTCCTTCAGGGGACACTTTGACTTTTTGTACCATCCTGAGGACAGTTTGAGGATAACGGACACAAACCTTTAACCTTCTTACATTTTATCAGCAGACTGACGGCCATCTTTGAAGTTAATAAGTCGACCCACAGACCGGTCACTCTTTAAGGACACAGAGCTGGGTCCAGGTCCAGCAGAGTCTGGTCCATGCTGCTGCTCTGGGCTTCTATACTCTCACACACACACACACACACACACACACACACACACACACACACACACACACACACACACACACACACACACACACACACACACACACACACACACACAGTGATGTGAGTGCTGAGCTCTGACATGGAGCAGAGTCATGGACAGCTAGAGATCCTCCTCTCACCTCTGAGCTTCATGTTCCCCACACAGAGTGCTTTTAGAGGGAGGGGCTCCCTCCTCTCCGTCCTCACACTGATTCATAGCAGAGCCTCCACCTTCACACAAACACAACAACATGTTCATCATTACAACAAGCTTTACACCACAGGACACATTAGTTCTCATTGCTCTCAGTAACATGACACAGATATTCAGGACTGACACAAACCTTGTTGGAGCCCCAAACAGGACCTGATGAGCCCAAACACAGCCCCCACCCTCTCCCATAAACACACTATGGAGACCACTTAGATGGAAGGACAGGTCCTAGCAATCTGCTGGGCATTGTTGCCTGCCGCACTTCACCGGAGCCACATGACCAAAATACACTATGTGTAGCATTAGTATTACTATAAGTTTCACTACTACAATAATTATTTTTCATATAGATTTTTTATTTATCGCCTTTATTTCAATTAATTTTGTATAATAATAATAATAATTATTATTATTTCTGTAATTCTGCTTTGTGCTCACTTCTGACGCCCTCCCCATCACCCTCTGTTCACCTTTAAAATGAAAATGGAGAGAAATTCAATAATTATAATAACAATGTTAAAGATAATAAACTTTGAGAAATACAAAAAAATAATTGACTATATAGATGATAAACTGATTAAATCTCAACTCACTCCAACAAGCCCCCTCCCATCAGGTCTGGGGGTTGTACTAGCAGGGGTGTCAAACTCAAATACACAGAGGGCCAAAATAAAAAAATCGGTGCAAGTCAAGGGCCGGACTGGTTTAATGTTTATTGCAAAACTTATTGAAATTAACTTATTGCACATATTGAACATTGAACTAGCAAAGCTTAAGTTATTGCCTATAAAATGAAAAATATGTTTCATTCATTTCTTATTGCTCAATCTGCAGCTTATCTAATGAATGAGCTTTACTAATTTCTTATGAAAATATTTTTCCACTGGCCAACAACATTAGCAAAAAAAATTCTGCCAAGAAAACCAAAAATGCCCTGTGGTAGTGAGAAAAAGTGAAAAAAGGAAACATTAAAGCTTAGTCTGCTGCTCTGTGATGCACACTAGTCTAAGCCAGATACTCAGCATCTCATCTTGGATGCAAGTTCATCAATGTTTGGGGTCAGGCTCAGAGCTGAGGAAATCCTCAGGATAGAGTGAAGGTGTTCATCAGTAAGACGACTCCTGTGAGATGTTTTGTTTAACTTCATCAAAGAGAACAGTTGTTCGCAGGTAGTTTGGCAGCACGGAAAAATGGCTCAAGTTTTCTTGCAGCATCTGCGTGTCTCCCACAGGCGCAGCTTGGTTTTGAAAGCCCTCACTGCAGCGTCTGTGATCACACGGCCCCGCCCCTGAAGCTGCAGGTTGAGCGCGTTGAGATGGCTCGTGATGTCACACAGAAACACCACTTCACACAGAAACTTTTTTATCGTGGAGCTCTGTTGTGTCTTTCCCTTTGCTCTCCATGAACTGACAGATCTCCTCACGCCACTCGAAACACCTTTACAGCACTTTTCCCTGGCTCAGCCATCGCACCTCTGTGTGATGGGGCAAGTCACCATATTCCACCTCTGTGTGATGGGGCAAGTCACCATATTCTGAATCGTGCTCCTCCAGAAAAGACTTGAACTGACGCTGATTGAAACCTATGGCTCTTATGAAGTTAACTGCCCATGTTATGGTGCTCATCACATGTTCCATTTTCAAGGCTTTGCCACAGTGATTCCTGATGTGTGATGCAGTGATAACCTGTCAGCTCATCTGCGCTGTTTTCCTCCCGCATCTTCTCCCGGATCCTGCCCACTAATCCACTCTTTTGCCTGCACTTCGCAGGCGCTCCATCCGTCGTCAGTCCCACACGTTTATCCAAAGGCAGCCTCGTTTCATTTACACATCTGGATACCTCTTCAAAGAGATCTTTCCCCGTAGTTGTGCCATGCATTGATCTGAATCCCAAAAGTTCCTCTGTTACGCACATGCATATACTCTGCCTCCCACCTGTCTTGAACCCCCCTGTTTTCAAAGTCCACCTTTCGTTTAGTCATTTTTGGGGGAGAGGGATATCTGAAAGTTGACTGCAGGTGACTAGCTTCATAAGGCTGATGATGAGCGGAGAAGGGTAACGACTCTCGCATGCGGGCCCTCGATTGACATGCAGTGCATTGTGGGACTTGTAGTTTTAGTGGTGCGTGCAAAATACCGTCGGGCCAGCTCTATAAATAATTTGATATCATCTCGCAGGCCAAAGATAATGCCACCGCGGGCCAGACTTGGCCCGCGGGCCTTGAGTTTGACACATATGTCCTAGAGGGATGAGAATCTGTGGGGAGGTGTCCCAATCAGCCAGCAAACTGTGCAGAGTCTGGGGGCGACTGATATTGGGTTACGAACGCTTCATCATATTATTATTACTGTCATTGATAGAATATACACACACACACACACACACACACACACACACACACACACACACACACACACACAAATGCTGATAAAAAATGAAACAAGTTAGAATAAAATGAAAACTGAAGCTCTGTCCTCTCTTTAGATGTGTTCATTGTTTCTATATTCAGAGAACTAAACATTTGAGGGAGCTTCAACGTGTACCAAACATGTTGATGAAAATGCTGCCAGGGAAAGAGTTAATAAATCAAAGCACCTGAGCCAAGTGGATCCAGACTGTCAGACCGGTTCACACACTCCCTGTATTTCTCACTGATGGTGTGACTCAGATTACAATCAAACTGCTGCTGACTCTACTCCACAAACACAAACTATAGAACAGGTCAATGTTTGTCAAATCACTGTTCTTTAACTCAGACAGAAACTCTACAACATATTTCAAACAGCCAATCAGCATCCAGAAACATTCCTCCAGTCAAACAGTGATCCAGCAGCGTGTGAGCACAGTGATCCTGATCATCAAACATGTAGAGATTTCTCTGGAAGGATTCTCACCTGTTGAAGTGAGTTCAGGTCAGCTTACAGACACTTTCCACCTTCATGTGTGGAGAGAAGAAGCTGCTGGTTTGTCCCTCGTCAGTCCTGGTGTGTCTGTGTGCGTCTGATCTGAGGACGCCGTCCACACCCTCATACCTTCAGAGTGACATCACTCTAACCTGTGTCAGAAACCCAGTCAGTGTCAGATTACACACTGATCACATTATGTACTATCTGACCTCTAGATGGTGCTAACTAACCTTCGTATGAAACAAACAGCAGCACTGACAGATGTGATGAAGCAGCAGTGAGGATCACACTGGGTGCATCTCAAAGCTCTTCACTGCAGTCTCCTCTCTCCTCTCCCCTCACCAAACTACACAACTAGTAGAACAAATCGTGAGTCCAAGCATATCTGTCGCAACCACAACCCCTATTCTACGTCTACAGCACCAATAAATACTGCAGTGACTGGCAGGACAGCACAGCACTTAATACAGTTTGATCTGACACAGCCAGTGAGGCCACATGAGCCCACTAAGTCTGCAATTTGAAATACCAGATCCCTCTCCAGCATAACGTTTGATTTCAATGATTTCATTTCTGAACATGGTCTTAACTTTTGATCTTTACCTGAAACATGGCTCACCTCAACCGCCTCTGCTACTCTGTTAGAATCCTCCCCACCAAATTTTAACATTTGATTCTCCTGCAGACAAAACAGGAGAGGGGGAGGGATCACAGGTATATCTTCTAATGGCTGGAATTGTTCCTCATGCTCTTTTGGTCAGTTTCAAACTTTGGAGTACTTAGACCTGGTTTTAAGATCACATCCAATGTCAGAAGATGCTATACGGGATGTGGTTAGCAGGATGAAGCCCTCTGTCCTTGATCCCATCCCAACTCATCTTTTTAAATCCTGCTTCCCCATTCTCTCACAAGAAACCACAAGCATCATAAACTCCTATCTTTCTCAAGGCATGATGGACAGAGTGTTGGAGTTGTGAATTGTCTCGCTGGAGGTTGGCTACTTGCTGGTGATTGAATTCTAGGCTTGTTTTAAGGTCTTTCATCTCTTGATGGAGCATGCTGAGAGCGTTGAGTTTTTTATTGATGATTCTTATACACTGACCTCTATGTCTGTTGTGATCAAGTCATCTGTGTCAGTGAATGAGTCCTTTTTTCTTTTTGAAGGGTCGCTGGGTAGGGCGTCCGGGTCTCTGGCTTCCATTGCACACTGGTAGAAGTAGCGATCAATGAATTTCTCCGGGCTATCCACACTGAGAGGTATCTCTGTACTCTGTGTTGTGATAGATAGAAGATACCCCTCTATTTTGTATAAACCTTAATTGTTAATTAATTAATTTTGTTATTTTTTTGTTGCTATTATTATTATTATTATTATTATTATTATTATTATTATTATTATTGTTATTATTATTATTATTATTATTACTATTATTATTGTTATTGTTATTGTTTTTCTTCTTCTTCTTCTTCTTCTTCTTCTTCTTCTTCTTCTTCTTCTTCTTCTTCTTCTTCTTCTTATGTTGTTGTTGTTGTTGTTCATATTCGTTCCTTTTTTATGTGTTATTCTGTCTACCTATCACTTGGTCACCCCCCCTCTTGTAGAGCACACTTCTTGAACAATAATAAAAGACTGGTGGAGAAGAAGTCCAGCTCTGTCCTGGGCTGCCCTCTGGACCCTGTGGAGGTGGTGGCTGACAGGAGAATGATGGCCAATCTATCGTCTCTGACGGACAACACGTCTCACCCCCTGCAGGAGACGTTATGAACACTGGGTAGCTCGTTCAGCGACAGACTCCTCCAACCCCGGTGTCTCACGGAGAGGTCCCGCAGGTCTTCCTTCCTGTGGTGGTTAGACTCTATAACCGACAACAAACACTCTGACCACAGTGTAATAATCTCCCTCGTTAAGAGTGCCGCAGCTTCTGTCATCTACATGTCTTCTACATTTGTTCTGTGGATATATTGTTAATGTACTTTTATTCAATGTTATGCTTGTTTCTGTACATATTTTTCTAAGGATACAATAGTTCACTTTTAATTACTTATAATTGCATATTTACTATTTATGTATGCTCACTATTGTAATGTTTGCACTGTCCACTTTGCTGCTGTGACACTGTAAATGTCCCTGTGCCCCCCGGGCGTGTTGCGGGTGATCTACATTGACCGCGTGCACAATTGATAACAAGTCCAAAAATGGTGCAGACTGCCCTATTTAAAGAGGATTTAGCATGAGCTACCAGCTGTCACCATGGAGATTTTGAGAGAGCAGATTGGCTGCAAACAAAAAATGAAGTTGGAAGTCATGGAGATTGAGGTCTTGGTGGAGGAGGTAAATAAACACAACGGGGAAGTCCAGCAGAGACATCTCAGCGTTGCCAGAAGAAACGTGATTTGGGAGACCGTCTGTGAAAAGGTGAATGCTGTGAGAAAAAACAGAAGATCTGCCGACGAAATTAAAAGAAGATGGCAAGATATTCGCAGAAGAACAAAGGAAAAACTTTCCCTGAATACAATATCAGTGCATTTCTAATATGGGACACATTTAATTACTTCAAAATGAAGTTGAATATAGAATGGGAAAAAAGTTGTGATTTCATTATTTGTAAAGCGTTTTTGTAAGTTGTCCGTCATGACAGTAAAAATAATGTTTATCTCTTTTTTCTTAAATGGAGAATCTTCATCAGGTGTCTGACAATCACTGCCGCACTCCTCAAATCAGCTCAGACCAGAAAACACCTCAGCAGAGCCCCGCAGGTTTCAGATTGTGATGATGACATTGACCGGGAGTTGCTGCAGCAACAAAGAAATCAGACAGATGGATTACAGGCCATTGATCAGGAGGTGAGAGCTGTGTCCAATGTCCCGCGCGCTCCGCCGGGACACTCGTTCATCACGCACGGGTGGACACTGGGAGACGCACAAATTTGAGTTAAGCTGAACATATTTTGGATGCTGCCCTATTGATCATTCATTCTGCACTCACAGTATGCTACATATCCTCTTGTGTAAACTATCTCCTCGCAGAACTTCCACATGAGGAAGTGCTAGGATTTTTTCAAATTTGAAGGGCTCTAAAATCTGTTCCCTTTCATCTTCATGGACCTCATTCATTCCCTCAGCCAACAAATTCCCAAACTGCTTCACAACCTCTGTGAGCATCTTTGTCCATTTGTAGGATGTCAGGCAACTCTACTGTGGCTTCAAACACATTTGGGTTTGACTCAACCCATTCTGCAGCTTTTTTTCAGTCTCCAACAATTTTTTCCTCTACACTGGTCTTTGGAAAAAACAAGAGAGAAAAGTGTTATATCAGTATTGAATTGGAAGTAGGCATCCCACTTAGGTAAATCCTACCACTTCCTCTGTTGTCTCCACATCTTTTTCCATTGAACTGTCAGCTTGCAGAGGCTGTAGTTGCTCCTCTTCCTTTTAAAAAAAGGCAATTTTATCTTTCAAAAAAGAGCAATGATCACATGAAAGGCAAATTGAAAGTAATCCAGATCAGAGAAATCTTTAAAAAAAAAAGTTTAAACCTTTTTGGCATTTTCAAGCAACTTTAACAAAACTAAGGTCTGTTTTTTCAGGGCTTTCATTCATAACTTGAAGCATCATCTAGTATATTTTGATTCTAAAAACACCATAAAGTGAGACTTTAAATCATGAAGGACTTTCATAACTCCAGGTATACTGGGGTCAGACTGAGTCTTACCCTGTCTTGAAGTTGGGTCTCTGTTCATAATTTGACATAGAGTGGTCTAGACCTCCTATGTTTGTAAAAGTGTCTTGAGATAACGTTCGTTGCAAATAAAGATTGATTGATTGATTGATTGATTGATTGATTGATTGATTGAGGTATGGCACGTTTTTTACATTAACCGCACTTGTGGGGTTAACAAGGAGAGAATGTGCTCCCCTAATTTTGTGAACTACAATAGCTAGCCCAATTCTAAAGACTTAACAGAGAAACAAATGGATGGGATGGTGGGTAATTAAAAAAACAACAACCTGCTAGCCAGCTAGCTGACACGATGGCGATAGAGGGTGCCGGACCCGACGAGTTTGTGAACCTTGCCCAGGTGGTGACCAACAAAATAAGCACACTGATGGATGAAAAATTTGCACGGTCTCACAGGCCTGATTCAAGAACATTCCACGTGCATTAAAGAGGCTGAAACCCGTATTTCGGCAGGGGAAGATGAGGTATCCGCATTTAATGGTAACTTAACCTCCCTGCAGCGGTCAGTTAAGGTAACAGAGGAGCAGATTGAAGACCTGGAAAATCTCAGCAGGAGAGACAATGTAAGGGTTGTCTGGCTTATCAAAGGCATTTACTGTTGTGAGTTTTTGCCATTGTCTTACTGTCTGGATGTCTATCTCCTTGTAGTATAGTAATATTTGTTTTTTGTCCCTTTAACTGTTTGGTTCTGTCTATTATTGTCACTCTTCTTATTGTCTGAGATTTCTAATATAAATGTTATACAAAAAAATATAATTAAGAAATAATTATTCTTTGTCAGTATTTCTGTCAATTGTTGGATACAAACCTAGAATTATAAAAATGATTGAATTCCACATTTGGTACAATTACAAAATTAACTACATATACTGGTTCAAGTATGACTTACTCTCTCCCTTATCTTTAAATGCTGTTCATCACAGTACCTTTAAAATCAACCCAAAGCGGACAACCATCAGTAATTTAAACACTGTTTTATTAAAACAACACACTAACTATATATTCACTTTTTGAACAGCTCAAACAATGAACAAAAAAATGGCTACAAAAAACAAGAACAAAAAAAAGTTACTTCACCTCCGTCTGTGTGGATGCATCCATCAAATGTAAACATGACACAAACATTTTTACAATCCATCATCTGTAATAATCAATCTTTTCAGACACTTACACCTGAGACAAAATGACAATGCCTTTATTACACAAAGAATACAAACACTTCTTCCCCTGTTAACTCAACTGTTTGTGTTATTAAAGTAGTGAATGATATTAGAATGATTTTAGATGACAACAATGTGGCAGAACTCCTTCTTTTAGACCTCAGTGCAGGATCTGATACCATGGAGCAGGAGATTTGAATCCACAGACTTGAGAAATGGTCTCTCTGATGATGTTTGATCCTGGTCCACTTCTTATCTTTTTAACTTTGACACAAGATTTTAACTATGGTATTCCTCAAGGAAACATTCTGGGGCCTATTTTATTCTCACTGAATACACTTCCACTTGGCCATATAATCGCTCATCACCATGTCCACGACAGTTTTTCTGCAGATGACACCCAACTGTACATCTCTGTCTCCCCAAACAACTCAAAACCCACTTCAGTCCGACATCAATGTCTGGATGAGCAAGGACTTTTTAAAATTAAACAAAGATACAACTGAAATTATTTTAACAGGAACCAAAGCAGCCTCACATGGACATGGCCTTCATCAGTTTAAACAAAGGAGGATACAACTCTGCAGGTGAAGGACAGTTTAATGAATGAGACTCAGACTTCTCTGACAAACTTTCTCATCAACACATTGAAGAAACAAAGAATGAATGAGGCCCGATGTTTTCACAACAGAGATGTAAAGAAGTAAAGTTCAGTTAGACAGTTTTCCACTGAGTCCTGCTCTTTGATCACAGACATTCATGCTGATGTGACAGAAACAGTCTCATGATCAGCTGTTTGTGTGTGTAGTGTGTGTGTAGAGAGGAGGAGACTCTCCCTGCTATATAGATCTCACACGCACTGAGGAATTATAATACAACAACCCAAACCCAGGATACAGAGGTTCAGTGAAGGAGGTGCTGAAGGTGTGGAGGTGGATCAGAGAGTCAGAGGAGACTCTGTAGAAGGACAGAGTGCCAGCAGGACAGTCCACATACACTGCTACTCTGTGAGAGACAGAGGACGAGGAGAGAGGGAGGACTGTTTCTCTGTTATTGTGATGGACAGAGTAACCTTTATCAGAGCAACTCAGACTCCAGGACTGATCATTAAATCCAAAACCACAGTCAGGACTGTATCCTTTCCTGTTGATTCCTCTGTAACTCACTGATATGTCAACCTTTCCTCTACACTCGACCTCCCAGTAACAGCGACCAGTCAGACCATCTCTACACAGCAGCTGAGACCAGGAGTCAAATCTGTCTGGATGATGAGGATATGACTGATCCTCTCCCACACATGTCACCTTCCTTTTGTCTTCAGACAGTCTGAGCACTCTGTATGCTGTGTTTGAGTCCAGAGTGAGTTCACAGACATCTGATGGAGAGACAAAGACACAACACAGCAGCCGTTTATCATCAGACACACCTGAAGGCTTTATTCTTTGTTAGCTGACAGTCTGCTGTTTGGTCCTCATGAGTCAAACTGATTCCACACTTACACTTCTTCAGTCCAGGTTTTAACCTCTGCTCTCCACCATGGTCCACCCTGGAGGAAGAAACACAGTCAAAGTGATGTTCAATCCAACATGAGTCCTACCTGCTGTTCAACATGAAGCAGTGTTCCTCAGTTTGTCCCTGTGACAGAGAAGGCTGGCTGTTGCTCTTTGGATCCATGAAGTCCAGATTCTGCTTCTCATGTCCTCTTTGAAATCAGTAAAGAGGATTCCTGCTGAACCTTTGTTCTGTCACTTTAAAGTCGTCGTCTCTTTGTATGTGTCAGGAGTCAAAATGACTCATCCTAAACATCCTGTCTTATGGTTTCAGAGTGATGAAGACAGAGCACGAGTTTTCCCGCAGACACCAAAGCCTCCTGATGATCAGGACTACTCAGACTACATCTGAAACCAGACCACATCCCAAAATGACCTCCAGACCCCTGAGTATGGATTCTACATGTTCATGTAGAATCTGTAAATACAGATGATGTTCAAAGTTAAAAGTGAACTAGTCTCTGCCTTCTTTATGTTCACACACAACATTAGTGGATGAACAGTCACATGGGAATTTTTCTGTATATAACATTAACAGCTGACCTGAACAACTGTCAAGAACTAAGTCAACGACTCTAATAACGACCCCATGTGACCACCTTAGCACACCAACCACTGTTAGAAGCTTATATTTTCTAGCTCCGCACCCAGTCTGTTCAGAAGTGAAGAAGCCTTTCAGAGAAGACATGAAACGTCTTCAAGAGTTTCTACTGAGTCCAGTTGGCTTTTTGGTTCAAGCTTTGAATTTCTACTGAGTAGTTTATTTTGTGTTTGATAGTCTTCTGGTGGTCTTTTTCTGATTCAGGTCCAATCACTCCTCAGAAAATAATGAAACTAAACAAGATCTTTTTTTGTGGAAAGGGATTTTTTCTTTTGCTCTTGCAGTGTTTCAGCTCTTGTTGTCTGGTCATACCTCAGTGTATCCAGTCTGCACCGTGGATCCTCCAGTCCAGCAGACAGCAGCTGGACTCCTGAGTCTCCTGGATGATTGTAGCTTAGGTCCAGCTCTATCAGGTGGAAGGGGTTGGAGCTCAGAGCTGAGGCCAGAAAAGTACAGCCTCTCTCTGTGATCAGACATCCTGACAGTCTAGGGTTAGAAAAGGAATCATGGAATAAGCAAAGTGTAAAGGTTTTGACCATTTTCATGTAAAAACAAATATTAAACAGAACAAGCTAGTTTCCAGTTTCCTGTCCTATTCTTACTGATGATTTGAGGAAACTAAGAGTCATGTGGAGCTTTGTGTTTGACATCATTTACACTAATTGGGTTATTGTAACTGACAGTGTAAGATTTAAATTTCAGCTTTATACTGACCTGAGAGTTTCCAGTTTACAATGTGGACTCTTCAGTGCGGCAGACAGGAGCTCCAGTCCTGAATCCTGCAGGTCATTGTTACTCAGGTCCAGCTCTCTCAGACTGGAGGACTGTGAGCTGAGGACTGAGGCCAGAGAAGCACAGCTCCTCTCTGACAGGTTACATCCACTCAGCCTGAAGAAGAGTTAGTGATTAGCACAGACACAGTGTTTCATCTGTCATGATCAACATGTTTTTAATCTCTCATGTATCCACCTACAGAGCTTTGTTGGAGGCTCTGATCACTGGCAGCAGCCTCAGAAGAGCCTCCTCTGAAGCAGAGTATTTCTTCAGGTCAAACACGTCCAGATCTTTCTCTGAGGACAGTAAGATGAAGACCAGAGCTGACCACTGAGCAGGAGACAGTTCCTCTGTGGAGAGAAGTCCTGATCTCAGGGACTGTTGGATCTGCTCCTCTAGAGACCGGTCATTCAGTTCATTCAGACAGTGGAACAGGTTGATGCTTCTCTCTGCAGACAGTTTCTTACTGATCTTCTTCTTGATGTACTGGACTGTTTTCTGAGTGGTCTGTGAGCTACTTCCTGTCTGTGTCAGCAGACCTCTCAGGAGAGTCTGATTGGTCTGCAGTGAAAGACCCAGGAGGAAGCGCAGGAACAAGTCCAGGTGTCCGTTTGGACTCTGTAAGGCCTGGTCCACTGCACTCTGATGGAGACCGTACAGTTTAGGTTTGTCTCTAAAGATTCTAGAGATCAGGGACGTTGGTTGTTCTTGTTCCATCAGGTTGAGTCCAGAGTCGGTGAAGGTCAGATGGACATGAAGAGCAGCCAGAAACTCCTGAACGCTCAGGTGGATGAAGCAGAACACCTGGTCCTGGTACAGTCCTCTCTCCTCTCTGAAGATCTGTGTGAACACTCCTGAGTACACTGAGGCTTCCTTGATCTTGATGCCACACTCTGTCAGGTCGGACTCATAGAAGATCAGGTTTCCTTTCTGCAGCTGATCAAAAGCCAGTTTTCCCAGAGACTGGATCATCTTTCTGCTCTCTGGACTCCAGAGTGGATCAGTCTCAGTTCCTCCATCGTACTTGATGCTCTTCAGTTTGGACTGGACCACCAGGAAGTGGATGTACATCTCAGTCAGGGTCCTGGGCAGCTCTCCTTCCCTGGTCTTCAGCACATCCTCCAGAACTGTAGCAGTGATCCAGCAGAAGACCGGGATGTGGCACATGATGTGGAGGCTTCGGGATGTCTTGATGTGGGAGATGATTCTGCTGGCCTGCTCCTGGTCTCTGGACCTCTTCGTTAAGTACTCCTCCTTCTGAGGGTCAGTGAACCCTCTGACCTCTGTCACCATATCAACACACTCTGGAGGGATCTGATTGGCTGCTGCAGGTCTTGTGGTGATCCAGAGGCGAGCAGAGGGGAGCAGGTTCCCCCTGATGAGGTTTGTCAGCAGCACATCCACTGAGGTGGACTCTGTAGCATCAGTCAGGATCTGATTGTTGTGGAAGTCCAGAGGAAGTCGACACTCATCCAGACCGTCAAAGATGAACACAACCTGGAACTCTTCAAACCTGCAGAGTCC
This sequence comes from Notolabrus celidotus, assembly GCF_009762535.1. Classification (NCBI taxonomy): domain Eukaryota; kingdom Metazoa; phylum Chordata; class Actinopteri; order Labriformes; family Labridae; genus Notolabrus; species Notolabrus celidotus. The sequence goes on along the minus strand of NC_048285.1, from coordinate 45,849 downwards.
TGCTTCTCTGGTCTGAGTAAAGAAGTGATGAACAAGTTCCACCAAGCTGAACTTTCTCTCTCTCAGCACATTCAGCTCTCTGAAAGTGAAGGGGAATGTGAACTGGATGTCCTGGTGGTCTTTGTCTTCAGCCCAGTCCAGAGTGAACTTCTGTGTTAAGACTGTTTTCCCGATGCCAGCCACTCCCTTTGTCAGCACTGCTCTGATTGGTTGATCTCTTCCAGGTGAGCCTTTAAAGATGTCTTCTTGTCTGATGGTGGTCTCTGGTCTGTGTGGTGTCCTGGATGCTGCTTCAATCTGTCTGACCTCATGTTCATCATTGACCTCTCCAGTCCCTCCCTCTGTGATGTAGAGCTCTGTGTAGACCTGGTTCAGAAGGGTTGAGTTTCCTGCTTTAGCGATCCCCTCAAACACACACTGGAACTTCTCCTTCAGGTGAGACTTCAGTTTACGTCTGCACTCTGGAACAACAGTTCCTGAAAGAACAGAAGAGAAATGTGATGAATGATCTGAAGCTTCAATCAGTTTGATGAATTTACACTTTCAGACATCAGGATGGATTTGATTTTCCTCCTCTCTGAAATCTCTTCATCAGCTGTGAACACTTTCTCACAGCTCATAGATGTGATCCAAATGTGTGCATCATATTAACAGCAGAGTTTGAAATGTAAACCTCTCCCATGTTGTCTCCATTTCCTCTCTCCATCATGTTGAATGTGTTCAAATCCTCTTACTGCTCTGCAGACAGTCAGCCAGCTCCTCCTGCTTCATTCTCCTCAGGAAGTGCAGAGTGATCTCCAGAAAGGCCTCTCTGCTCCTCCTCTGCTCTTCATCCTCATCCTCCCTCTGGCTCTCGAAGCATTCTGGGTAATCTGGACTCAGAGCTCTCTGGATCTCCTTCAGCTCGGTCTTTACAAAACTGATGATGTTCTCCTGGAGCAGCTGAAGCAGAACAAAATAGACATTAACATGAAGCAAAGTGTTTCTGTTGTTTAGACCTCAAACTGGACTCACTATGTGAACTGCCAAAGTCTGAGTCTGTGTGAGAGCAGCATGACCTCTGACCTCTGAATGTGTGCAGCTCAGAAATGTAAGGCTTCATTCAATCAGTCAAACACTGAGTGTGAAGAGAATTCAGGCAGAGATGATGTCTGCAGTGTGATCAGGAAACAGAAACATCCAAACAGAATGAGTGTGTGCTCTGATTCTCAGGAGGAGCTGTGTTTGTACATTTACTCACCATCAATATGGAGTCCAGCTGTGTTTGATGCTGCTGGGCAGACTGACCAATGGGAGCCTCTGATCTCTGACCTCTGTGGAACAAATATAACATCATGTAGTGTATATAATATAATGACACACAGTGTTGATGTGATAGATTCTATGTAGTGGATCCTGGTAGAAACACTGCTGGATCCTCCTACCAACACCTGTATGTTGTTGTTCACCTTCACAGAGAAAACACCAACCACAGTTACAAATGTTTCACACACACAACAACAGGAACTTTGAGAGGCTTACCTTTCATCAGCACTCATCTCCCCATCATTGAAATCATCTTGTCTGTCCGAAGACCAGTCACTCTTTAAGGATACACAGCTGGGTCCAGATCCAGGTCCTGATCCTGGTACAAGATCCTCTCTGTCCTTACACTGATTCATAGCAGAGCCTCCACCTTCACACAAACATAACAACATAATAATAATAATAATAATAATAATAATAATAATAATAATAATAATAATAATAACAACAATAATAATACATTTTATTTAAAGGCGCCTTTCTCGGCACTCAAGGACACCGCACAGATATATATACATACAAAAATTTACATTAAAGGAAAACAAAATCAAAGTCAAAATGAAAACAATATAAACTAACAAAGTGGTAAGAAAAAAATAGAAGCAATAACAATTGACAGTGCAATTGGAGTCAGACGGAGTAGGCGCTTTTGAACAGATATGTTTTGAGTTGTGATTTGAAATGGGGGAAAGAGTCGATGTTTCTGAGTTGAGGTGGCAATGAGTTCCAGAGAAAGGGAGCAGAGCGGCTGAATGCTCGGCTCCCCATAGTGGTGAGACGGGGGGAGGGGACAGACAGGTGTATGGAGGAAGAGGAGACGATTGATGTTACGAAGGTGGAAACATGTTCATCATTACAACAAGCTTTACACCACAGGTCACTCATTAGTTCTCATTGCTCTCAGTAACATGACACAGATATTCAGGACTGATAAAAAATGAAACAAGTTAGAATAAAATGAAAACTGATGCTCTGTCCTCTCTTTTGATGTGTTCATTGTTTCTCTCATTTCTAATGAGTTTACTTCACTTTTATCTACACACAACTCCGACATGACATGACATGACTGACTGCAGCAGCGAAGGCGGAGGCTGTGTAGAGGTGAAATAGCCTGGACTTGTCGGTGCGATGGAATAGAATGTTGTGACATTTGAGGGCGTGTTGAAGACAATGTAAAAATGCAAATTTTCCCAAAAGCATGAAGGCACACTGCAGGGTTAGAGTAGAATCAAAGACCTTTATTTGACATGTTAGTATGTATTTGAAAAAGTCCACACAATTGTGACCAGCTTCTGTCTCCATCAGAGCCGCTGTGATGTAGTTCTACTGACTGACCTCTAGATGGTGCTAACTAACCTTCGTATGAAACAAACAGCAGCACTGACAGATGTGATGAAGCAGCAGTGAGGATCACACTGATACTCTGCTGACAGCGGCTCTGATGGAGACAGAAGCTGGTCACAATGTGTGGACTTTTTCAAATACATACTAACATGTCAAATAAAGGTCTTTGATTCTACTCTAACCCTGCAGTGTGCCTTCATGCTTTTGGGAAAATTTGCATTTTTACATTGTCTTCAACACGCCCTCAAATGTTACAACATTCTATTCCATTGCACCGACATGTCCAGACTATTTCACCTCTACACAGCCTCCGCCTTCGCTGCTGCAGTCAGTCATGTCATGTCATGTCCGAGTTGTGTGTAGATAAAAGTGAAGTAAACTCATTAGAAATGAGAGAAACCAGCAGAGAAGGAGACAACCAGGGTCGTTAGTTGATGACATCATTGTCACCTAAACGGTTGCTTGTTTTAATGACTGCTCTTGAGATAAATTGCTTTAGTACCATTAGCTCCTAGCCATTAGCATTAGCTGGACGTCCCTTGTGTTGCTAAGTGCTGCCTCCAATGACGAGTACCCTGTGGCTCCACTCCATGCTGATATATAAATATATTTATTTATATTCTGCACTTTGTTGAAAAAGTGATTATTGTATCCTGATTTATGAAAGTATTTTGTTTTGCATTTACACAAGGTTTAACAGGGTTACTTTGTGGAGTAAGCTGTTATTGTGCACTTCTAATGAGTTATTGGCAGCTAAGCTGTATTGTTACAGTGTATGTTTGTGTATGTTTAAAACCAAGGTGAACACGTGGGTAGTCTCATGGGTACATTCATTGTATTTAAAAACAGATGATTCATAATGTTCATTATAGCTAAAACAACCTATAAATGTTTGATGACTCATAATACCTCTGTGACACTGTCTGTCAGCAGGTCAGGTTTTTTGCTTTGTCTGGTTTGGTCATCTTTTGAACCACCTGGGCTTTTGACCATGGCGAGCTTCCCACCTGGATCTAGAGACCAGCGATACCCTCGACAGTTTCTGTTGCACTGTCCGGTGTGGTAGGCCAATCTATTGCAAATACCCCACACTCAGCCCCATATGCCCTTTTCCCCCCCTACACACACACGCACGCACGCATGCACGCACGCACGCACACACACACACACACACCGCCTTCTCCCCAACACTCATTATTCCAGTCCGTTGTTAGTTCCTTCTGATCTCTGTGTGTCTTGTTTGGTCTCTAAGGGCCCGATCTACTAAAGTTTTGCGTGTATAAAAACACGTGCAAAATTGATAGCGCGCTCAAAGCAGATGAACTAGCAGGGAGCACCGAGGATTGCGTCTGTCAAATGAGCAAAATAGCACTCGCTATCCATTTAGCATGTTTGCCTTCGTGAATATGCAGAATACATGTAGATTATCAGGACACACAAAATACTGGGAGGGGGAGATGCAAATGTAATCATTTAGCACACGCAATGTGATTTATCAAACCTGAAGCAGATAGCGAGCGGTGTTTTTGCGTCTAGATTTAGCACGTTTGAAAGGCAGGTGCAAACTGGCACAGCGTTACGCACACATGGCTGCGGTCACTGCAAAGCCCATCATAACTTTACAACATGCCCGCAACAGCAGGACCTACAAGCATTACTACAGTCTTTACACACAGTTCTGTCATTTTGAAGTCAATCAAACAGACATGAAGTCTAACAAACCAAGAGAACAAGACAAATAAACAAATAAAACAACACAAATTCAAAGCAGTTCAGCACCACGGATAGTGACCGCATCATTCTGACACCCACTTTAACTGTTTCAACTAATGAGAGCACAGTAGGTCACTGTATCAACAGCTATAACGTTTAGTCAAATTGGCACAGCGGCCCACATGTTCACATACAAACAAAAAATCAATATGAAGTACTAGGCCTACTCACCACTATTTGGACGAGCCTTAAGCTCTGCGGACTTGTCCATGATGCGCTGTATGTCCATTTTCTTTGCTCTGTCATTCTCAGTAGATAACATGACATGTCCACTCTGTCCCACCGTGCTCATCAAGGGGTTTTTAGTTAGTTTTAACTTGGAGAATGAGCGCTCAGAAGGTGCAACGTTGACTGGAAGAGTAAAAAATAAAAGCAGGGACAGGCCTCATCAAATTGCTCAATTTAATAAAAAATTAAATGTTGTTTTTTTAATGAAAATGACCAAATTTCAAATGCTGATAAAAAATGAAACAAGTTAGAATAAAATGAAAACTGAAGCTCTGTCCTCTCTTTTGTTCATTGTTTCTATATTCGTAGAACATTTGAGGGAGATTCAACGTGTACCAAACATGTTGATGAAGATGCTGGCAGGGAAAGAGGTAATAAATCAAAGCACCTGAGCCAAGTGGATCCAGACTGTCAGACCGGTTCACACACTCCCTGTACTTCTCACTAATGGTATGATTCAGATTACAATAAAACTGCTGCTGACTCTACTCCACAAACACAAACTATAGAACAGGTCAATCTTTGTCAAATCACTGCTCTTTAACTCAGACAGAAACTCTACAACATATTTCAAACAGCCAATCAGCATCCAGAATCATTTCTCCAGTCAAACAGTGATCCAGCAGCGTGTGAGCACAGTGATCCTGATCATGACTGCAGCGCACAGTCAGGTCTGCAGAGAAGATCATTGGAGTCAGCCTGCCCTCCATCCAAGACTTGTACCGGTCCAGGACCAGGAAGCGGGCCAGTAACATCTCTGCAGACCCCTCACACGCTGGACACTCACTTTTCAAACTCCTCCCCTCCGGTCGGCGTTACAGAGCTCTGTACGCAAAAACATCCAGACACAGGAACAGTTTCTTCCCCCAGGCCGTCACACTGATGAACACTTAACCCTGTGTCATAAACCAGCTACCTCATGGACAGAGCCACCTTCATCCTTGCACTATTGCACATTATCATGTTGTCTATTGTTTCTTTTATTGCACTCGTGCCTTTTTTACTTATATATATATATCTTATATATTTTTTATTAGTACTTGATTTTTAGTGTCTGTCTATTTATGTTTGTACAGGGTGTAAGCAAAAGTACCGGAGTTAAATTCTTTGTATTCTTGAGATACATTGTGATTAAAGTTCATTCTGATTCTGATTCTGATCATCAAACATATAGAGATGTCTCTGGAAGGATTCTCACCTGTTGAAGTGAGTTCAGGTCAGCTTACAGACACTTTCCACCTTCATGTGTGGAGAGAAGAAGCTGCTGGTTTGTCCCTCGTCAGTCCTGGTGTGTCTGTGTGTGTGTGTGCGTCTGATCTGAGGACGCCGTCCACACCCTCATCCCTTCAGAGTGACGTCACTCTAACCTGTGTCAGAAACCCAGTCAGTGTCAGGTTACACACTGATCACATGATGTAGTTCTACTATCTGACCTCTAGATGGTGCTGACTAACCTTCATATGAAACAAACAGCAGCACTGACAGATGTGATGAAGCAGCAGTGAGGATCACACTGGGTGCATCTCAAAGCTCTTCACTGCAGTCTCCTCTCCCCTCAATCCTCTCTCCTCTCTCCTCTGTCCTCTGTCCTCACTCCTCCACCAAACAGGAAGTAGGTACTGACCCGCCATATCAAGCTCTTAACGCTGCTCTGCGGACGGAGGAGAGGAGAGTGGGGTAACGCCCCCCTGTCTCCCTCCACACCCAACATTATCACCAGTCTATTTCCCCATCACAACTATTAGAACAATTCGTGAGTCCAAGCATATCATAGTCCAACCACAACCCCTATTCTACGTCTACAGCACCATTAAATACTGCAGTGACTGGCAGGACAGCACAGCACTTAATACAGGTTGATGTGACACAGCCAGTGAGGCTACATGAGCCCACTAAGTCTGAACTTTGAAATACCAGATCCCTCTCCAGCAGAACGTTTGATTTCAATGATTTTATTTCTGAACATGGTCTTAGCTTTTGATCTTTACCTGAAACATGGCTCACCTCAACCGCCTCTGCTACTCTGTTAGAATCCTCCCCACCAAATTTTAACATTTGATTCTCCTGCAGACAAAACAGGAGAGGGGGAGGGATCACAGGTATATCTTCTAATGGTTGTAACTGTTCCTCATGCTCTTTTGATCAGTTTCCCACTTTGGAGGACTAAGACCTGGTTTTTAAGATCACATCAGCCATCAGCTACAACCTGGACCTCTACTGGCCTCAGCCTGGCCTACCACCTGCTCCAGCCTGTTTTTATTATTAGGATTTATTTTATTTAACATATGCTGGTATTATTACAGATACATACACTGATATTATTACAGATACATACACTGATATTATTACAGATACATATACTGATATTATTACAGATACATATACTGATATTATTACTGATACATATACTGATATTATTACAGATACATACACTGATATTATTACAGATACATACACTGATATTATTACAGATACATATACTGATATTATTACAGATACATATTCTGATATTATTACAGATACATACATTGATATTACTACAGGTACATACACTGATATTATTACAGATACATACACTGATATTATTACAGATACATATACTGATATTATTACAGATACATACACTGGTATTATTACTGATACATACACTGGTATTATTACTGATACATACACTGGTATTATTACAGATACATATACTGATATTATTACAGATACATACACTGATATTATTACAGATACATACACTGATATTATTACAGATACATACACTGGTATTATTACTGATACATACACTGGTATTATTACAGATACATACACTGATATTATTACAGATACATATACTGATATTATTACTGATGCATACACTGATATTACTACAGAGACATACACTGATATTATTACAGATACATACACTGATATTATTACAGATACATACACTGGTATTATTACTGATACATATACTGATATTATTACTGATGCATACACTGGTATTATTACTGATACATATACTGATATTATTACTGATGCATACACTGATATTCCTACAGATACATACACTGATATTATTACTGATACATATACTGATACTGAAACTGAAAGAGTCACTGATACTTTAGCTGGTACCTTCATTCATAGTGTAACTGGTCCTGGTACTGATACTGTTTCCTACACTGATACTGTCACTGGTAATGTTGTCAGTGTTATTGAACATGCAGAGTCCTTGCCTTCAGTTTACAACCTGTCTGAGTGTACTCACCTGAGTGAGCACACCTTGCTATGACTACAGACTGCATGTGATCGAATCAGGGGGAGCCTGATTGACGCCAAAGTCATTTCTATCAACTCACAATGTCAACACAGAGATTGCTGCTGCTGTGTGGGACTGCAGTTTAAGAGCAGGGGTCAACCTGAATAGCTAATCACCCATCTTCAACGCAAATTCAACCAATCAGCGCGATTTTTGCACAGCCTTGCAATTTTATACAATCATCGCAACTTTCACTTCCTTGGAACATAAACGCAAGTCCTCACTTGATCGGCACTTTTCAACAGCAAAACATGCACGGAGAACGGGTGAAGAGCGAGGACAGCAGGCAGGACAAGTGACGATGACAACGTTGTTGTTTATGGATACTAGAGTTATTATCTGAGGGGTTCAGTGTTAGCTTGGTCTCTACCTGCAGCAGGTGTGCTTTATGAACCAGCTCTCCCCACCTCCATGCATCTGTCTCATCTTCATTGAGGATTTTTACCCCCTATGTGCGTGACAAAGACACAACCGGGGGACGTCTGTTTACTATTTGACGTTTGACGTTTTTGCCGCCATTACCGTAAAAAGCTAAGCGTCTACAGCTTGATTTAATCCAGTTTGGTGAAACATCAGACACATTTAGTAAGTTTTGATCAACTCCTTGTTGAAAGATGAAGATGCATTTCAGAGTGCCATGAACTGACTGTCTGTCCAGTGCGCCTGTTACTGCAGGTGCATTCAAGGGCCATTGTAAATGTGCAATACAGCCCTTATATTGTGTTCATGGCATTTTCCTGTGAATCAAGAGAATCAAAATACAGTCACAGTGGTCACATCAAGCGGTTTTCTAAAAACAACTGTAATTTAGCGTATTTACTTGCCCCTGAGATGTTATTAGGGGAAAAAAGCAACAAAAAAAAATTGCAACATTCTCTGCAATTTTCTCAAAAAGCTATTGCTTTTACAGCAGGCTTTTTGGGCCGCAACAATCACAAAAAGAACCCTGCAAAATCCTGGAGGGACTGACTCTTTTAACACTTTTGTGTAATATCTCAAGTGAAATAATTCAGCCTCTCACTTCTAAAAAGTAAAAACATTCTTGATGTGACCACTGTGACAAAAAAATGCCATGAACACAATATAAGGGCTGTATTGCCCTTTTACGATGGTACCTGAATGCACCTGCAGTGACAGGCGCACTGGACAGACAGTCAGTTCACAGCACTCTGAAGTTTTTGTCTTGTCATCATCTCGTTAACAAATTCAAAACCTACGTTCGTCAGAGTTTTTAGTATCAGTGAAGCACTTCAGCTCGTCATAGTCTCGTTTTCGTCATGAAAAAACGAGTCGTTGACGAACATTTATTGTCATAATTTCCGTTAACGAAATTAACACTGAAACAGATGAACTCATCACCTGCCTGTGGTGTGTTGAGAACAGCTGACCTTTGAACCATGTTTCATCATTTCGAGCTAAATGTCTTCTTCTTGATTCCAGCAGTAAAACATGGAGGCTACAAACAGACAGGCAGCTATGGTGTAGAAAATAAAGAAAACCCTGTTGATGGTCTGGGCCCTTCTGGTCCAGTAGCCCGTCTGTCCTTCTTCCCTCCTGCTGCTGAGGAGCAGAGACCTCTCAGTCATCAGCTCCTTCATGCTGCTGAGGAGTGCTGTCAGCACCTCTTCAGAGTCACAGGAGTCCTCAGTCAGCTGGCTGCTGCTGGCCTGGAATGGGAGAAACAGTGTTTAAAGGGATATTTCACTTTTTCTAGAGTGTGCCCCCTCAATGAAGAACTGCCGGGGGAAGCTAGTCTACAGATTTCTGTACACAGGGCCGGTTTTGTTGTTCTGATTCAGCTTTTCTAAGTGAAACCAACTTTATAAAGTCATGCACTTTACTTTCTCCTGGGCATATTTTCCCGTACTGAGTCCACTGTGTGTAAACGCCGTAAATAAGAGTCGGCTGGGTTCAGGCTGTGTGACGGGGTTACTTCAGGTCACGGTTTGGGGATCATTTGGAAGAGCACAGAAGGAGGCTTTCCAAAAAGCTATATTATTGTGTATTCTTATTTGATCCATCAGGTGATGATGTTGGGTGGGAATTGATAAGATTTTATCAATGTCAATGCCATTGTCGATACTGCTTATCAATCCAATTCCTTATCAGTTCTCCTAACGATTAACAAGTATTTTCTTGAGGGGAAAAAAAGTAGTTCTACACAGTCTTCAGCACCAAAAGGAACCATTTTATTTGTCCCCAAATTATGTCTTCACAAGACTGAACATGATCATATTCAACTTGAACAATAGGTCAGTGGTGGAGCCACACAGTTTTGACTTGGGTGGCCAAACTGGGGCACTGACTGTTGAAGGGTTGGCCAGGCGTGGAAAACATTAGGGGCTTACCCCAAACCTAGGAGGGTTACTTCAAATAATCACATCGACCTTAACTTCTTTTTATAAAATAATTTAACAAATGTTACATTTTTGTAGGTTTCTAACGTTAACATTAAAAATGTAACTCGACAGAGTGTCAACATTTAAATCTGCTGAACTGAACTCATTAAGGACTCAAAATAAAGATGATTGCCCAAAGTCACAGCATCAGCAAAAATGAAATTCAAATCCACAGAAGCTATTGTCTCTGCAGCTTGCTGAAACGCAACAGCTGATTTGAATATAAGTAATGCCTCTGACATGGCAAATAGCTAATCATGCTTAACAATTTCAGGGTGGCCAACGGGGTGGCCAATCAGTTTTCACCTCCTGGCTCCGCCACTGCAATAGGTTAACCTCATTCTTGGCCGCCTGGAGGAAACTACTTTGAATTTGGAGAGGAAAAATGCTTTTCCTCCAGGGGTCATTGCTGAGGTATTTTACCCGCTCTCCGTGCCTCATTTTCTGCAGCGTGAGTCTGGACGTAGCCCCTGGAGCCTGGAGGAAAACACTTTGAATTTGGAGAGGAAAAACGCTTCTTCCTCTCCATGTTTCCTCGTGGTTGAAGGAGTTCTGCGTCACAGAGTGTGATGTAATGCAGCGTACCGCAACGTGACTTGACGTCGTGCTGGGAAATGAATCGTTAAGAAGAATTGATAACATTTGAGGTGTACAATTCCGATGGAATTGATCAATTGGAACTTGGTTCTTAGTCGGATCCGGTTTTCGATTCCCACCCCTATTGTCCACCCCTTGCTGCTCTCAGCTCCACTGTCTGAACAGCAGGCATTAAGGGATGCTATATAGCACCTCAACCACGCCTCTTCTGGCTCTCTTCAAAATAAAAACCTCTTCCTCTCCTCCCCTTCCATTCTCACTTCTCATTTCAGATTCAGTGTTCTAATCAAATCAATAAATCATTATCAGATGTCGTCCTGTTGCCTGTAGTTTCACTGGAACACATTTACCCTGTAAAGTTATTCCACACTGCCCAAAACATCCACCAGATCAAGGCAATGTAAGAATGACTTTCTGTGAGGTACTCAAAATATGTTGGATTCAACAGAAAATTGACCGTAAATTTGTTCCAAAACAACAACGTCCTTAAACCTTTTCTAGAGTCTAAGTGTAACAGCCCTGTACTCATTTCAACAAGGGGAACGTAGACCTGACCTCCTTTGTCACTGGGAGCAGTTCAGATGGCACCTCACCAGTAGACCCTTCAGTACAGGCAGACACGCGGTGAGTCCTTTTCCTGATGTCTGGAAAGATTCAAAAAGATGAGTGCGGACTGAGAACAACCCATCAGACACTAAACATGTACTGTTCAACACGCTGAACTTCAGGAGTCTGGAACCAGGTTTCTTCCTCACAGGTCATCTCACCTGTAAACCAGTGATGACAGCAGACTTTGCCTCTTTCGTCCCCACAGTCGTCGCTCAGGTTTTGGTCTCCTCTGGCCTCATTGTCTTTGGTCGCAGAATCTTTCTCAATCAGATGCATCACCAAAATCGTCTCCAAGAGGCTCAGCATCATCAAACCAAAAATACCAACACAGAAGACGGCTAGAGGAGCAGAGGACGCAGTGTTAATGTAGATAAACAGCTATACACACTATTAGTATGTTTCTGAGGAACACCTCAATCAGCCGAGACAGAGTTATTTTTACCTATAAGAGGAATCCTGTCTGAAGAGGAGGGCAGGATTTCATTCAGAATGAGCTGCATCACTGTGACAGCAAGCAACACAGTGACCTTAAAGCCCAGCTTCTCTCCCCCGCTCTCTGAGATCATGAAGGAGGCCAAATCCAGACACAGGAACAACAGGACCGGTATGATCAGGTTGACCACGTAGAGGACAGACCGTCTCTTCATGGTGATCTGTGAAGTGATGTTTAGTGGTCAGTCTGCTGAAAATGGCCTTGTGTAACTGAAATATATAAGGTCTTCCTGAAGACCTCATTGTCTGGATGGCAGCAAATGTTGCTCCTTAACCTGTATATATTATTCAGCATTAATGAAGCCTTCACAGATGTGGAAGCTACCAATGCGATGGACTCTTATGATCCGCGTACCATCAGGGGCGCTGGCTTTGAACTGTGAGCTGATAACAAGCCGAAGGTCCCTCTCCTCTTTAGAGCAGAGGACACAGCGTCCATGATTTCCAAAAAGAATGTCAGATTTTGATTCATCAGAACACAGGACAGTTTTCCACTTCCCCTCAGTCCATCTTAAATGGGCTCAGGTCCAGAGAAGTCTCTGTGGTTCTGGATCAGGTTTATATATGGTTTAGGATTTCCACTACAGTCATGTCTGTTTTTAATGCAGTGACTTTCAGTACAGAGTGATGTCTGTTTTTAATGCAGTGACTTCCTCTACAGAGTCATGTCTGTTTTTAATGCAGTGACTTCCACTACAGAGTCATGTCTGTTTAATGCAGTGACTTCCACTTAAGGGTCGTGGCTGTTTTTAATGCAGTGACTTCCACTACAGAATCATATCTGTTTTTAATGCAGTGACTTCCACTACAGAGTCATGTCTGTTTTTAATGCAGTGACTTCCACTACAGAATCATATCTGTTTTTAATGCAGTGACTTCCACTACAGAGTCATGTCTGTGTTTAATGCAGTGACTTCTACTACAGAGTCATGTCTGTTTAATGCAGTGACTTCCACTTAAGGGTCGTGTCTGTTTTTAATGCAGTGAGTTCTACTACAGAGTCATGTCTGTTTTTAATGCAGTGACTTCCACTACAGAGTTATTTCTGTTTTTAATGCAGTGACTTCCACTACAGAGTTATTTCTGTTTTTAATGCAGTGACTTCCACTACAGAGTTATTTCTGTTTTTAATGCAGTGACTTCCACTACGGAGTTATTTCTGTTTTTAATGCAGTGACTTCCACTACAGAGTTATTTCTGTTTTTAATGCAGTGACTTCCACTACAGAGTTATTTCTGTTTTTAATGCAGTGACTTCCACTATATAGTCATGTCTGTTTAATGTAGTGACTTCCAGTACAGAGTCATGTCTGTTTATAATGCATTGACTTCTACTACAGTCATGTCTGTTTAATGCAGTGACTTCCAGTACAGAGTCATGTCTATGTTTAATGCAGTGACTTCCACTACAGAGTCATGTCTGTTTATAATGCATTGACTTCTACTACAGTCATGTCTGTTTAATGCAGTGACTTCCAGTACAGAGTCATGTCTATGTTTATTGCAGTGACTTCCACTACAGAGTCATGTCTGTTTTTATTGCAGTGACTTCCACTACAGAGTTATGTCTGTTTTTAATGCAGTGACTTCCACTACAGAGTCATGTCTGTTTTAAATGCAGTGACTTTCAGTACAGAGTGATGTCTGTTTATAATGCAGTGACTTCCACTACAGAGTCATATCTGTTTTTAATGCAGTGACTTCCACTACAGAGTCATGTCTGTCTAACTCTCCCTGTCCCATTAAAGTTACTAACCATAGACCTTTCTGGAGTCCCTGAGCTCCCTTGTCTCGTAGGTTCCTCTGAGCTGCCGTAGACGTCCTCCTGCTGTGGACGTTCCAGACTCCAGCTGATACGGACGTGCTGGACTCCAGTGGCAACAGCTACTACTACTCGTCTCATCACTATCACCGCTCCCTCTCTCTCTTATTCTGCTCTATCCCTTTTTTTTCCTCACCACTGTAACTAGCTAAATACTGTGAGGTGCAATGCTCATGGTGGATTAAGTAGGGGTCAGACTGAGTCTTATCCTGTCTTGGTGTTGGGTCTCTGTTCATAATTTGACATAGAGTGGTCTAGACCTGCTCAGAATCAGAATCAGAATCAGCTTTATTCGCCAAGTATGCTTGAACACACAAGGAATTTGACTTTGGTAAACTGTGCTCTCTTTGTACAAGGCATAAGAATAGGAATAAGAATAAGAACTACAATAAAAAAATAAAATGAAAATATAATAACAATAACCTTAGCTATAAATACAAAGAAACAACAAATAGGCTTGACTAATATGTACAGGCTAAAATAATATGATAAAGTGCAGTGGTGAGTTGCAGAGGTAGTTTTACATTATAAAATAGAAGTTAAATAATACAAAAAATAGAAATATGGAATTCTGCTTGAGAATTGTTGCATTGTATATCTACATGTATATTTACAGAGAGTATTTATCTGACAGGTATGACACTGTTATGGTTTAGTGTTCATCAGAGTGACAGCCTGGGGGAAGAAACTGTTCTTATGGCGGGTTGTTTTGGCGCACAGTGATCTGTAGCGCCTGCCGGAGGGGAGGAGTTTGAAGAATTTGTGTCCAGGGTGTGAGGGGTCAGCGGTAATGCTCCCTGCCCGTTTCCTGGCCCGGGAGCGGTACAAGTCCTGGATGGGGGGCAGGTCGACACCGATGATTTTCTCTGCAGTCCTTATAGTCCGCTGCAGTCTGTGTTTGTCTAGTTTGGTTGCAGAGCCAAACCAGACAGTGATGGAGGTACACAGAACAGACTGGATGATGGAGGTGTAGAACATGATCAGCAGCTCCTGAGGCAGGTTGAACTTCCTGAGCTGACGCAGGAAGTACATCCTCTGCTGGGCCTTTTTTCTGATTGTGTCTATGTGGGAGGTCCACCTCAGGTCCCGGGAAATAGTGGATCCCAGGAACCTGAAAGAGTCCACAGTAGACACAGTGCTGTTCAGGATGGTGAGGGGGGGGAGTGGGGGGGGGCTTCTCCTGAAGTCCACTGTCATCTCTACCGTCTTGAGCGGGTTCAGCTCCAGATGGTTCTGACTACACCAGAGGGCCAGCTGTTCCACCTCCTGTCTGTAAGCAGACTCGTCTCCGTCCTGGATGAGACCGATGACGGTGGTGTCGTCTGCAAACTTCAGGAGTTTCACTGAGGGGTCTCCTGAGGTGCAGTCATTGGTGTAGAGGGAGAAGAGCAGTGGGGAGAGAACACATCCCTGTGGGGCGCCAGTGCTGATGGTCCGGGTGCTGGATTTGATGCTCCCCAGCCTCACCTGCTGTCTCCTGTCCGTCAGGAAGTTGGTGATCCACTGACAGATGGAGGCCGGCACTGTGAGCTGGGTGAGTTTCTGGTGCAGGATGTCTGGTATGATGGTATTGAACGCAGAGCTGAAGTCCACAAACAGGATCCTAGCGTAGGTGCAGTGACTTCCACTATAGAGTCATGTCTGTTTTTAATGCAGTGACTTCCACTACAGAGTCATGTCTGTTTTAAATGCAGTGACTTTCAGTACAGAGTGATGTCTGTTTATAATGCAGTGACTTCCACTACAGAGTCATATCTGTTTTTAATGCAGTGACTTCCACTTCAGAGTCATGTCTGTCTAACTCTCCCTGTCCCATTAAAGTTACTAACCATAGACCTTTCTGGAGTCCCTGAGCTCCCTTGTCTCGTAGGTTCCTCTGAGCTGCCGTAGACGTCCTCCTGCTGTGGACGTTCCAGACTCCAGCTGATACGGACGTGCTGGACTCCAGTGGCAACAGCTACTACTACTCGTCTCATCACTATCACCGCTCCCTCTCTCTCTTATTCTGCTCTATCCCTTTTTTTTCCTCACCACTGTAACTAGCTAAATACTGTGAGGTGCAATGCTCATGGTGGATTAAGTAGGGGTCAGACTGAGTCTTATCCTGTCTTGGTGTTGGGTCTCTGTTCATAATTTGACATAGAGTGGTCTAGACCTGCTCTGTTTGTAAAAGAGTCTTTGGATAACGTTTGTAGTGATTTGGCGCTATACAAATAAAGATTGATTGATTGATTGATTGATTGATTGATTGATTGATTGATTGATTGATTGATTGATTGATTCCTCTCGACTCCTGGACCAGACTTGGATCTTTATGTCGGAGGGTAAAAGGAGCTAGGCTCCTTCAGGGATACTCATGAGTTACCGCTTTGCACAGGTGGCACTAAGAGGTGCTGAGAACAGGGCCTGCTAGATCACTGCTTTTTTACTCTGCTTGTCAGAGAAGTGAGAGAAGATGGAGTCATACTTCAGCCTAGATCTTGTTGTTACTTGTGACACATAAAGCTAGAAGTGAAAAAGCTTACCTGCCATCTTAGCTGCATCCTGAAATACTTACAGTGTAAACAATCATGCTGTTAAGGATGTCAGGTTTTGATATGTTGTTGGTAGATGTGATCTTGACTAAAAGCCAGTCAGACTGGGTTCCTGTCCTCTCTTTGGACCATTCTGCTGACAACTTTGAGCTGCCGGACTGAACAAGTCTCAACGTAGTCTCTGAGGTAAGAAAGGAAAAGAACCGTTGGAGGGTTAGCTTGGTTATAAAGAGAAACTCAAATGTATGTTTGCTGGGATGAATGTTATAAAAGCCCAAACAGGCGTTCAAAGTAAAACGTGAACATTTATATCTTAAGCCCACTGGTTCAACTTAAAGACATAGACATAGGGCTCACTAGAAGTTCAACTAACATGTGTTTCCTACCCATACTGCATTGCTGCACTGACTCAAACCATTACAACAAACACATTAGTGAGAGATATCCACGTGCATCTCCGGAGACTAAATCTCAAATGACATATCTAAGACCAAACTTTAGTGCCCTCTCCCAGTAAACAGGATCAACTCAAACAAACAGTGACATGATTATTAACTCTGCTCTTCATTACCTGAGTATATGACAGACTTGAAGGTGAGGTTGCAGCTCTGAGTGTCGAAGGGGAATTTATAGACTTGCATATAGCAGCTGGTGACCAGAACCATGTTGCTCATGAATGCAACATCTCCACGATAGGAAACCCAGAGATAAGGAGACTGGGCAGCCTTGTCTTTCTCCACCCTGAAGGACAAAAAAAACCTCCATGTAGGTTACCAGCTTATGTTCACATCATGTAAGAGGTTTTCAGGCTGGGGGACCTTGAAGAGATTCTCCACTCTTTGTAGGCAGTGTGAGTCTGCTGGCTTCATGGGCCTCCAGCAGGCACTGAGGCAGTCTGCAGAGAAGGGTGAAGCTGTGCAGGTCAGGGTCAGCACCGTCACATCTGAGCCCCTGGTTCTCTGTGGGTTAATTCCTCAAACAGGAGTTCACCTATCTTTGGAACTTTCTTCATGCCACAGTAGAGCGAACACTTAGATCAATGCTCTAGGGTCCACAGACAGCGCGTCAGCGCATCTCTGCTCCCTCTAAGGATCGTGCCCCCGTGTAGCTCCGCTAAAGATACGCTTCAAGTATTTTTTCGACGGAGCCCATGCCCAGCTAATGGAAGCTAACATTTAAGCCACATTGTTTAACAATATGATGCTAACTAAAGCTAACGTTTTAGCCACATTGTTTACCAATATGATGTTAACATTTTAGCCACATTGTTTACCAATATGATGCTAACCAAATATAACGTTTTAGCCACATTGTTTACCAATATGATGTTAACATTTTAGCCACATTGTTTACCAATATGATGCTAACCAAATATAACGTTTTAGCCACATTGTTAACCAATATGATGCTAACTGAAGCTAACGTTTTAGCCACATTGTATACTAATATGATGCTAACGGAAGCTAACATTTTAGCCACATTGAATACCAATATGATGCTAACTAAAGCTAATGTTTTAGCCACATTGTACAACAATATGATGCTAACTGAAGCTAACATTTTAGCTACATTATTTACTAATATGATGCTAACTGGAGCTAACGTTTTAGCCACATTGTTTGCCAATATGATGCCAACGGAAGCTGACGTTTTAGCCACATTGTATACCAATATGATGCTAACAGAAGCTAACATTTTAGCCACATTGTTTACCAATATGATAACGTTTTAGCCACATGGTTTACCAATATGATGCCAACGGAAGCTAAAGTTTTAGCCACATTGCATACCAATATGATGCTAATTGAAGCTAACGTTTTAGCCACATTGCATACCAATATGATGCTAACTGAAGCTAACGTTTTAGCCACATTGTTTACTAATATGATGCTAACTGAAGCTAACGTTTTAGCCACATTGTTTACGAATATGATGCTAACTGAAGCTTACGTTTTAGCCACATTGTTTACCAATACAATGCTAACGGAAGCTTACATTTTTACCTCACCTTATGGTCTGTGGTGTCAACAAGCAGAAGCTGAATGTGTCTCAACTCTTTTCCATGGATTGATTTGACATGACATGTGATCAGTTTGTCTCTGGTGCTGCTCATGTTAGTGAAAGTTAATAACCGTTGTCAAGGGGTTTGGACCAATCAGAATCAAGCATCTTACACAACCAGAGGATCAGGAAAACAGCCGGGTAATGAACATGTTCAACAGTAACTGTCAGCAGTCACTCTGTTCTTTGTCAGTGGATTGAGAGTGTGACAGTGTGCACAGACATCCAAACTTACATCTCTTCAATGGTTAAATCCGGCTTCCACAGCAGATCGGAGCGAAGAGAAAGTTCCATTATAAAACAGAACTTTTCTGGCTCCCAACGGATGTATTCATCGATCCAATGCTTCAGAAGAAAATTAAAGAGAAAGAGACAAAACATGAAAACAAAGAAGAGTTCCTCAGCAGAGTGAGGAGTGGAAATTCATTCAGTCATATCGGTTTCCAGGAAACTCACCTGATAAACCCAAACTTTAGAAACAAACACCTGCTCCTTTTCTCTCTATGGGAAAAGAAGAAACATGAATGAAATCACTCCAAATGAGCAACGATACAAGCCACACCAAGTTTCAAACATGAGACATTAAAAAGTTCTGTCAGACTCAGCAGATTTAGGTCCTGCTGAGAGCACAGTGAATTCTCTGATGATGCAATGACGCACATATTCCAGGATGGCCGCCCGATGGCCACTATTTATTTAATAGGAGCCTTAGAAGAAATTGATATCATGAAAAGAGTTGATGGACGGAAGCATCAAAATGTGGACCTTTTTAAAGCTGTAGCGTCCAAGTCAATTGAGGGGAGGTTTCCCTGACAGAGACAGAGACAGAGACAGAGACAGAGACAGTCTTCCGCCTCCCTTCTCCGGTTCTCTATCTCTCTTCTCCTCCTCAGCTGATGAAAGTGAAGCAGTATGTTTTTAGTCCACTTTCTTATTCAAAACTATAATCAAAATCAAAGTGAAATTTGTACTTATTGAGTGGTCTTCCATGTTCTAACTGAAAATAAAAGAAGCAAGAACTGGAGTCTGTTTTCTTCCGGTAGACGTACATATGTCACGCTCGTCCCTGTCCAATCAGAACCCTTCCCAACCCCCAGACCTCGAATTGAATAAAGACGATTAAACGAGTTTTCCATGTATACCTCAATTTGGAATGACTATTTCCATATTAATTCAGAATGAAAAAACATCATGTAACCGTGGCCACTGAGCAGAAAAGAATTCCAGCACATTTGACCTCTGCTCATTGACACTGAGGTCAAAACATTAGCTCCAGTTAGCATGCTGCAGATAAAACAGTCTGAGTAGAAACCAGAGTCATTTACAGAGACAGGTTACTTTTACAACTCATACGTAAGTGTTCAGTCTCCAAAACCCAAAACATCTCATCAACAAGTTCTAAGGGGGAGTCACTTTGGATTTTAATCTGTCCCTTGAACAGTGGCGGCTGGCCAATAGATGGCGCTAGGGCGCCGCCCATACCACCCACCACATTACCAGACATAAACAAAATTAATCAAAATGAAATAATGAACTACATGTATATATATTTGTAGATGAGCAAGATGAAATATGATATAGTTAATGATGAGTGAAGTTGTCTCATCATCTGTGTTGTCTGATTGGTGACCTGTTTTAGACTCTGGTTAAAAGTTGAACATGCGCAGTAGCTCCTCTTCAATACAAGAGATAGGACCATGTGGGCGCACCTTCCCTGCGCCCAGAGCTGAATGCAGCTGCACAGGGCTGACGTCACAGCCGTCTGTCATAAAGTGCGGCTGATCGACAGGTCGAGCCGGTCGAGCCGTAGGAGTTAGAGACGATTGGACAGAGATGCAGAATGGAGAAAGTGAAATGAAATAATTCAGTGAAATCACTTCAAACATGAGCCGATTGAGGTGATTCGGGCATCTGGTCAGGATGCCTCCTGGACGTCTCCCTTGGGAGGTGTTTCGGGCATGTCCATCTGTGAGGAGGCCAAGACACACTGGTGAGATTATATCTCTCAGCTGGCCTGGGAACGCCTCGGTATCCTCCCAGAAGTGCTGGTGGAAGTGGCCGGGGAGAGGAGTGTCTGGGCTTCCCTGCTGAGACTGCTGCCCCTGCGACCCGGACCCGGGTTCAAAGTTCAAAGTCTTTTCCTCCAGGCCCCAGGGGCTACATCCGGACTCACGTGGCCGAAAATGAGGCACCGAGAGCGGGTAAAATACCTCCGTGATGACCTCCAGAGGAGAAGCGTTTTTCCTCTCCAAATTCCAAGTAGTTTCCTCCAGGCTCCAGGGGCTACGTCCGGACTCACGCAGCCGAAAATGAGGCACCGAGAGCGGGTAAAATACCTCCGCGATGACCCCCGGAGGAAAAGCGTTTTTCCTCTCCAAATTCAAAGTCTTTACATTCGGGCGGCCGAGAATGAGGTGAACCTATTACAGTGGCGGAGCCAGGAGGTTGCCTGGGGTGGCCATGGCCACCTCTGAAAACTGATTGGCCACCCTGAAGTTGTTAAGCATGATTGGCTATTTGCCATGTCAGAAGCATTACTTATATTCAAATCAGCTATTGCGTTTCAGCGAGCTGCAGAGACAGTAGCTTCTGTGGATTTGAATATTGTTTTTGTTGATGCTGTGACTTTGGACAATCATCTTCATTTTGAGTCCTTAAAGAGTTCAGTTCAGCAGATTTAAATGTTGACACTCTGTCGAGTTACATTTTTAATGTTAATGTTAGAAATCTACAAAAATGTAACATTTGTTAAATTGGTTTATAAAAAGAAGTTAAAGTAGATGTGATTATTGGAAGTAACCCTCCTAGGTTTGGGGTAATAATGTTTTCCATGCCTGGCCAACCCTTCAACAGGCGGAGCCACCCAGTTTGGCCACCCAAGTCAAAACTGTGTGTCTCCGCCACTGACCTATTGTTCAGTATGTTCAAGTTGAATATGTTCATGTTCAGACATAATTTTGGAAAAAATAAAATGGTTCCTTTTGGTGCTGAAGACTGTAGAACTACTTTTTTCCCCTCAAAAAAAATACTCAGGAGTCGTTAGGAGAATTGATAAGGAATTGGATTGATAAGCAGAATCGAAAATGAACAGAGAACAGAGATACAGCCAGAGGGAAACATTCAAACAGACCTTTGAAAGAATCTACTACTTACCACGTCAATGATGGCAGAGAGTATCATGTCTATATGTACTTCTGTGGTTTGGGTCTGGTTCTTAGCAGGCCGGGTCATGCTGAACAGGTTGTTATTTTGGGTCAGTCCCAGGTGTCTTATTATATCATGAGAGTTTCTGGCACACTCAAAGTCTATATCTACAAGAAGAACAATAAGAACAGATTAATATGAAATCAAAACAAACATAAGGCTGATGATGATAATATACACTGCTCAAAAGAAATAAAGGAAAGCTTTGAAAACACATCAGATCTTAATGGAAGGAAACATCCTGCTGGATAATTATACCGATACGGAGTGTGAGACGGATGGTGTTATCCATACATCCATCCATCTTTATTTGTTTTTGTGTTTCAAACACATGGGCCGGACATGACCATCAAACAGGCCGGCTAAGATCACTAAGCTACATTTACTAACTAAATCCCTTTAACTAGAATCACTAAACCACATTAATGAGTCCATAGTAAAACTTAGGACCCCTGTAGTTGGACTTCACGATGAAGGCTTCAGGACTTTGTAAAACCTCCTACGTACCGTCCTTGTAGCTTCGATTGGTTGACGGTTGGTCATCCTCTGGGGGTTCTGTGTCGTTCGAGGTAAGTCCCCCTAAGAAAAGGAGAATGCAGGGTTGTGATTTTAATAGCACAAAAACTGCAGGTCAGTGATCAGGGGTCTCATTTATAAAAGAGTGCATAGAATCCCTACTCAAAGAGTACGTACTCTGAAAACCTGGAAATGGCGTGCGCCACACTGTTTATATCACATTACAGAGAGCTCACGTCCTTCAGAGATCTCCCCTCTCTGATATTATCTGACAGAAGTTTGATCTGTGAATATAAGTTTTAATGTGTTTTACCACAGGCAGCTTGGCCTGCGCTTTGACTGATTATGAGGTTATGTAGGATAATAACTGAGAGCAGGTCATAGCTTACTTCCACACTTTTCTCATTAACACAGGAAACACGAGCAGGTGATGAAGATGTGATGAGTGTGTGAGGCAGCCGGTGTCTGTGCTCGGTGTGCGCCACACAACCGTCTTTATTAAAAGTATCAATCAATCAATCAATCAATCAATCAATCAATCAATCAATCAATCTTTATTTGTATAGCGCCAAATCACAACAAACGTTATCTCAGGACGCTTTTACAAACAGAGCAGGCATAGACCACTCTATGTCAAATTATGAACAGAGACCCAACACCAAGACAGGGTAAGACTCAGTCTGACCCCATCGTAATCCACCATGAGCATTGCACATCGCAGTATTTAGCTAGTTACAGCGGTAGAGGACAAACTTCCTTTAACAGGCAGAAACCTCGAGCAGAACCAGACTCATGTTAGACAGCCATCATGCCTCGACTGAGTTGGGTCTGGAAAGACAGATAGAGGGGAGTGAGAGAGAGAAGTGATAGTGATGAGACGAGTCGTAGAAGCTGTTGCCGCTGGAGTCCAGCACGTCCGTATCAGCTGGAGTCCAGAACGTTTGCAGCAGGAGGACGTCTACGGCAGCTCAGAGGAATCTACGAGACAAGGGAGCTCAGGGACTCCAGAAAGGTCTATGGTTAGTAACTTTAATGGGACAGGGAGAGTTAAAGTAAGTGATGAAGGGGTTGGGGGGGAAGGGGTTGAGCTAGGATCCCAGTGTGTTAGTGCGCCAGTTCCCCCAGTAGTCTAGGCCTATAGCAGCATAAGCTGGTCCAAGCCTGAGCCAGCTTTAATTATAAGCTTTTTCAAAAAGGAAAGTTTGAAGCCTACTCTTAAAAGTGGAGAGGGTGTCTGCCTCCCGGACCCTGACTGGTAGATGATTCCAAAGGAGAGGGGCCTGATAACTAAAGGTTCTACCTCCCATACTACTTTTAGAGATTTTAGGTACAACTAGCAAGCCTGCATGTTGGGAGCGTAGAGTTCTAGAGGGGTAATAGGGCACTATGAGCTCTTTGAGATACGAGGGTGCCTGATTTTTAAGAGCTTTGTAGGTTAAAAGAAGGATTTTAAATTCTATTCTACATTTTATTGGGAGCCAGTGTAGAAGCTAACACTGGAGAGATGTGCTCCCTCTTCCTAGTTCTAGTCAATAATCGAGCTGCAGCGTTTTGAACTAGCTGAAGAGTCTTTAGAGACTTATTGGGGCAGCCTGATAAGAGGGAGTTACAGTAATCTAACCTGGAGGTAACAAATGCATGGACTCGTTTTTCTGTGTCGCTCTAAGAAAAGTATAACTACACTTAGGTACTCTGCACAGCATTAGAAATAGGGATGGTCGATATTATCGTCCCTCTGATGTTATCGGACGATATTGACATACAAATGTAACATCAGGAATTATCGTTATTGGGTTTTTATAACCAATGTTTGTTCTGTGGGCTTTAGCAATTCCGAGCCTGCATGATCGCAGCATGGGACGTTTATAGGCGCGCTTGATGACGTATAACAACAACAACAACAACAACACGCTAGGCTACGAATTATACATTTTCAATTTGCAATGACTGCAAAGCATTGGTTATGCGAGGAGGAAACAAGGCGTCTTCCTTTAATGCAGCAAATTCGATCTCCCATCTCAAGAAGAATCTTTCTTGATTTTATTTGCACTATTTTGAGAGAGCAGGGCGAAGGAGCCCAGTTTATAATGTAATGATTGTATTATTTTCCAAGTTATGGCCATTTCCTCATTCATTGAACTTGGAATAAAAGAGGACTATGTTTGTTCACTACTCTGGACTGAAGATATGCATCTTCCTTGTTTTGATATTGTCTGTAGTGTTGTTTGAGGCAAATGTTTCTCTCTAAAGTCTTTAAAAAATAATAAATATGGCAGTGCCATATTGGCACTTTTTTCCATAACTTAAGTTGAAGTTCTTATTTTGCACAAACAGTGTGTACATTTGGAAAGCCATGTTGCATTTATGTATGCATCCAGTGGGGCATAACAATACAATTATGCATAATGTGTTAATTCCACAATAGGAGATATGTCATGTCGTTACCAACAGTTTTGGTGTAAAAAGCCTGAATATATCAGTATCGGAAATTAAGAGTTGAATCAGAATATTGGATATCGGCAGAAAAGCCAATATAGAGCATCCCTAGTTAGAAACATTGAAAACATGTCTGTCACTTTGCTCCACGGCTGTTTTACGTCTTCTGATGTTACCTTTGTTACCTCCAGATGAACACGTTAGGATACGGTCTGTGTGTTTCCTCTAAAAAGAAATGTGACGGTGAGACAAAGCTGATTATGTGCATTGACAGGGTCCACTCCTTCAAATTCCTGGGCGTCCACATCACAGACAACATCTCCTGGTCTGCTAACACCAAGGCGGTGGTAAAGAAGGCCCAGCAGCGACTCCACTTCCTGAGGGTGCTCAGGAGAAACAATCTGGAGGAGAAGCTTCTTGTGGCCCTCTACAGAGCCACCGTGGAGAGCATTCTGGGGGTACTGCATCACGGTGTGATACGCTGGTTGCACAGTAGCAGAAAGGAGAGCTCTGCAGAGAGTGATCAGCACGGCACAGAAGATCACTGGCTGCTCTCTGCTCTCCCTGGACAACATTGCCAGCTCTCGCTACCTCAGCAGGGCTACAAACATTGTTAAGGACTCGTCCCACCCCTGGTCACCACATAATCAACCTGTTGCCCTCAGGACGGCGCTACAGGTCTCACAGATCCAGGACCAATAGACTCAGAGACAGCTTTTTCCTTAGAGCCATCAACACTCTGAACACTCACTATAAAACACACTGACTACACTCTTCCTTCCGTGCAATAAAATCAATGTGCAATATTCTATTTGCCGATCCAATTTAAAATCACTGTCCATCTTAAAACCCATGTTTGAGACTGTTGACTTTAAATAATCTGCCAAAGGGCCCAAGTCAACAGGAGGGGGTTCAAATGAGCCACTGGGACAAAACACCATAACTTCTGTTTTCTTTTCATTGAAATTCAGGCACCCTCGTATCTTAAAGAGCTCATAGTGCCCTATTACCCCTCTAGAACTCTACGCTGCCAACATGCAGGCTTGCTAGTTGTACCTAAAATCTTTAAAAGTGGTATGGGAGGTAGAACCTTCAGTTATCAGGCCCCTCTCCTTTGGAATCATCTACCAGTCAGGGTCCTGGAGGCAGACACCCTCTCCACTTTTAAGAGTAGGCTTCAAACTTTCCTTTTTGATAAAGCTTATAGTTAGAGCTGGCTCAGGCTTGGACCAACTTTTGTTATGCTGCTATAGGCCTAGACTGCCGGGGGAACTGGCGCACTGACACACTGGGATCCTAGCTCACCCCCTTTCCCTCCAGCCCCTTCATCACTTACTTTAACTCTGCCTGTCCCATTAAAGTTACTAACCATAGACCTTTCTGGAGTCCCTGAGCTCCCTTGTCTCGTAGGTTCCTTTGAGCTGCCGTAGACGTCCTCCTGCTGTGGACGTTCTGGACTCCAGCTGATACGGACGTGCTGGACTCCAACGGCAACAGCTTCTACTACTCGTCTCATCACTATCACCTCTCTCTCTTACTCCCCTCTATCTGTCTTTCCAGACCCAACTCGGTCGAGGCATGATGGCTGTCTAACATGAGTCTGGTTCTGCCTGAGGTTTCTGCCTGTTAAAGGAAGTTTTTCCTCACCACTGTAACTAGCTAAATACTGCGATGTGCAATGCTCATGATGGATTAAGGTGGGGTCAGACTGAGTCTTACCCTGTCTTGAAGTTGGGTCTCTGTTCATAATTTGACATAGAGTGGCCTCCTATGTTTGTAAAAGCCACTTTAGATAACATTTGTTGTTATTTGGCGCTATACAAATAAAGGTTGATTGAATGATTGAAATTTAAAAAGTTTAAAGCCATCCAGGCTTTGATGTCCTCAAGACATGCCAGAAGTGGTGTGCGGGAGGAAGCATTATTCTTTTTTTAACAGCACAATGCCATGCTTTCTCAGGATGGAGCCCAGGAGCAGTAAATACAAAGAGAAAAGCAGGGGCCCTAAAATCGACCCCTGTGGAACCCCATACAGCAGTGGGGCAGAGCTGGACTCTGAGTTTCCAAGGCTTACACGTATACTCCTGCCATCCTTTCTCCAAGATTTTTCAAATAAAAGGGAGCCTGGAGATCGGCCTAAAATTGGCCAGCACACTGCGATCAAGGCCTGGAACTCGACTTATACAACACACCAGAGCACAGAGACCATCAGGACTCACATTTGGATTATCTCTGTTTTGAGGAGGCTGATACTTTGAACTAAGCTACACAACCTGTACACCTGCATGCATCAAACAGAAGTGTGTTAGCTTACCTGTGAGGTGGAGAGTGAAAAGGAAAGCGTGGAGCATCATGACTGGGATCATACTGTACAGTCAGTCAGTGTTCCCGTCCTTCACGGCGTCTTGAGCGTGACTTCTATGAGTGTGCCGTGCTGGGAGAAACCTCATTAGTCAAATGATAGAGACACATCTAACAGACAGCTCTCTATAAATCCTGCCCCGCTTAAATATTAATGTTCTGAAGGAAAAATCCATTTAGCTATCATACCAACAGAAGCATTGTGGGTGTTTGGTTTCAAAGCACTTTAATGGAAGAGCTCTCCCCTCCATTCATCCTGTGTTTCCTCTTCTCTGCCACACATTAAGTCCCGGACAATAACCACTCAGGACCAGGAAACTAAGTGGGAGGATGCTTTAATCTGAGAGTGTTTAAGCCCACCAACTAGTGATGTGTCATGATCAACAGCTGCGGCTCTGAGAGACATTGCTTTATAGTGAATCAGAAGAGCCTGTTTGCTTGAGTTTGGTTCTGGTTCTGTTTGCTTGAGTTTGGTTCTGGTTCTGTTTGCTTGAGTTAGTTCTGGTTCTGTTTGCTTGAGTTTGGTTCTGGTTCTGTTTGTTTGAGTTTGATTCTGGTTCTGTTTGCTTGAGTTTGGTTCTGGTTCTGTTTGCTTGAGTTTGGTTCTGGTTCTGTTTGCTTGAGTTTGGTTCTTGTTCTGTTTGCTTGAGTCTGATTCTGGTTCTGTTTGCTTGAGTTTGATTCTGGTTCTGTTTGCTTGAGTCTGGTTCTTGTTCTGTTTGCTTGAGTTTGATTCTGGTTCTGTTTGCTTGAGTTTGGTTCTTGTTCTGTTTGCTTGAGTTTGATTCTGGTTCTGTTTGCTTGAGTCTGGTTCTTGTTCTGTTTGCTTGAGTTTGATTCTGGTTCTGTTTGCTTGAGTTTGGTTCTGGTTCTGTTTGCTTGAGTTTGATTCTTGTTCTTTTTTTTTTGTTTGGTTCTGGTTCTGTTTGCTTGAGTTTGGTTCTTGTTCTGTTTGCTTGAGTCTGGTTCTTGTTCTGTTTGCTTGAGTTTGATTCTGGTTCTGTTTGCTTGAGTTTGATTCTGGTTCTGTTTGCTTGAGTCTGGTTCTTGTTCTGTTTGCTTGAGTTTGATTCTGGTTCTGTTTGCTTGAGTTTGGTTCTTGTTCTGTTTGCTTGAGTTTGATTCTGGTTCTGTTTGCTTGAGTCTGGTTCTGGTTCTGTTTGCTTGAGTTTGGTTCTTGTTCTTTTTTTTAGTTTGATTATGGTTCTGTTTGCTTGAGTTTGGTTCTTGTTCTTTTTTTTTTTGTTTGGTTCTGGTTCTGTTTGCTTGAGTTTGGTTCTTGTTCTGTTTGCTTGAGTCTGGTTCTTGTTCTGTTTGCTTGAGTTTGATTCTGGTTCTGTTTGCTTGAGTTTGATTCTGGTTCTGTTTGCTTGAGTTTGGTTCTGGTTCTGTTTGCTTGAGTTTGGTTCTTGTTCTGTTTTCTTGAGTTTGATTCTGGTTCTGTTTGCTTGAGTTTGGTTCTGGTTCTGTTTGCTTGAGTTTGGTTCTTGTTCTGTTTGCTTGAGTTTGATTCTGGTTCTGTTTGCTTGAGTTTGGTTCTGGTTCTGTTTGCTTGAGTTTGGTTCTTGTTCTTTTTTTATGTTTGATTATGGTTCTGTTTGCTTGAGTTTGATTCTTGTTCTTTTTTTTTTGTTTGGTTCTGGTTCTGTTTGCTTGAGTTTGGTTCTTGTTCTGTTTGCTTGAGTCTGGTTCTTGTTCTGTTTGCTTGAGTCTGATTCTGGTTCTGTTTGCTTGAGTTTGATTCTGGTTCTGTTTGCTTGAGTTTGGTTCTGGTTCTGTTTGCTTGAGTTTGGTTCTTGTTCTGTTTGCTTGAGTTTGATTCTGGTTCTGTTTGCTTGAGTTTGGTTCTGGTTCTGTTTGCTTGAGTTTGGTTCTTGTTCTTTTTTTTAGTTTGATTATGGTTCTGTTTGCTTGAGTTTGATTCTTGTTCTTTTTATTTTTGTTTGGTTCTGGTTCTGTTTGCTTGAGTTTGGTTCTTGTTCTGTTTGCTTGAGTTTGATTCTGGTTCTGTTTGCTTGAGTTTGATTCTGGTTCTGTTTGCTTGAGTTTGGTTCTGGTTCTGTTTGCTTGAGTTTGGTTCTTGTTCTGTTTGCTTGAGTTTGGTTCTTGTTCTGTTTGCTTGAGTTTGATTCTGGTTCTGTTTGCTTTAGTTTGATTCTGGTTCTGTTTGCTTGAGTTTGGTTCTGGTTCTGTTTGCTTGAGTTTGGTTCTTGTTCTGTTTGCTTGAGTTTGATTCTGGTTCTGTTTGCTTGAGTTTGGTTCTGGTTCTGTTTGCTTGAGTTTGGTTCTTGTTCTTTTTTTTAGTTTGATTATGGTTCTGTTTGCTTGAGTTTGATTCTTGTTCTTTTTTTTTTGTTTGGTTCTGGTTCTGTTTGCTTGAGTTTGGTTCTTGTTCTGTTTGCTTGAGTCTGGTTCTTGTTCTGTTTGCTTGAGTTTGATTCTGGTTCTGTTTGCTTGAGTTTGATTCTGGTTCTGTTTGCTTGAGTCTGGTTCTTGTTCTGTTTGCTTGAGTTTGATTCTGGTTCTGTTTGCTTGAGTTTGGTTCTTGTTCTGTTTGCTTGAGTTTGATTCTGGTTCTGTTTGCTTGAGTTTGGTTCTGGTTCTGTTTGCTTGAGTTTAATTCTGGTTCTGTTTGCTTGAGTTTGATTCTGGTTCTGTTTGCTTTAGTTTGATTCTGGTTCTGTTTGCTTGAGTTTGATTCTGGTTCTGTTTGCTTGAGTTTGATTCTGGTTCTGTTTGCTTTAGTTTGATTCTGGTTCTGTTTGCATGAGTTTGATTCTGGTTCTGTTTGCTTGAGTTTGGTTCTGGTTCTGTTTGCTTGAGTTTGGTTCTGGTTCTGTTTGCTTGAGTTTGATTCTGGTTCTGTTTGCTTGAGTTTGATTCTGGTTCTGTTTGCTTTAGTTTGATTCTGGTTCTGTTTACTTGAGTTTGGTTCTGGTTATGTTTGCTTGAGTCTGGTTCTGGTTCTGTTTGCTTGAGTTTGATTCTGGTTCTGTTTGCTTGTGTTTGGTTCTGGTTCTGTTTGCTTGAGTCTGGTTCTGGTTCTGTTCTGTGGATAAATTTGCAGTTTTTTGTTAAACTGTGCAATAAAAAAGTTTGATTAAAATACTACACAAAAGTAAGAATGGTTTTGTAACAGAATAAATGCACAAAATTGGGCAATTATTAGGCTTCTCATAAAAACACTGTACATAAAAGGTTTTTTAACACAGCCATTAGTTTTTGCAAAGTTAAGGTAAAATATACGGCTACAAAAGATCCTAAATTAAGAGCCATTCAGGAGTCAAAAGAGCCGGCTCTCTGAAAAGAGCTTAACTTCCCATCACTACCACCAACAAACACTCTAACATTATACAGCCATACTGTTCTGTATCCTTCTGATGAACATGTTTGTGTATCTCATCCTGTAGAAGCATTCTTTGATTTATTTTAGAATATACATGTTTTATTATTTTTTTCCCATCACACAATGCAGGAGACAACACATTGTGACTTGAACATTTGAGAGGGGTCCAGCTGCAGACCTCCACTCTCAGCCCACTCTCTTGCAGGCTTCACTTTGAGATCCCCTCCACCGTCAGAAGGAAGTGACGTCAGGATTAAGAGAGTGGAGGTCTGCAGCTGGACCCCTCTCGGTTTGATGACCTTGGTTAACCTGATTCCTTTCCATTCCTGCCCAGTAGTTTTGCATTTTTAACAAACATTCCTTCAAAGCCTAGTTGTGCTGCTATTGTATATATGTTGGTAAAGAACTGCCATCTGTTCACCTTTTTTGACTCAAATAAAGCAAAACTCCTGGCCAGGTTGATTGTGTGTCTTGCCAGCACTAGCACAATATTTACCAGATTGTGATTACCAGCAATGTTGGTTTTCAAGGTTCCAAACAACCAATGCCATCGCCAGTCCCCCTCATTTGGGGCCTCCCAAGACAAGCAGTCTGCAAGGAGGCCTCGGATTTGGTCAATGAACAGGGAGACTACCGGACAGCTCCACAGCAGGTGCTCCAGGTCCTCCGCTGCCCCCCCCCACACACCTCTCAAATTTAGTTTTGTGGATCTGGTGCAGGACGATGCCCTTAAATATGCGTCTGTGCCTGATTTTGTAATATTCAAGATAGATGTTTTTCCAAATAGTGTGGGTTGGTCTGCTGGGGAAGAGCTTCGCCCAGGCCAGCTCTGCTGTTGGCCGCTGTGTGATTTTACTTGTTGCATTGAGACACACAAAGCTTCACCAACATCTGAACTATACTGAATGCATGAACATTGAACGGTCTCACCTTGTATTTCCTTTTCAGGTTGGCCCATTTTTTTAACTACTTCCTGTTTGGTGGAGGAGAGAGGACAGAGGACAGAGGAGAGAGGAGAGAGGAGACTGCAGTGAATAGGCTTGAGATGCACCCAGTGTGATCCTCACTGCTGCTTCATCATATCTGTCAGTGCTGCTGTTTGTTTCATATGAAGGTTAGTTAGCACCATCTAGAGGTCAGATAGTAGAACTACATCATGTGATCAGTGTGTAACCTGACACTGACTGGGTTTCTAACACAGGTTAGAGTGACGTCACTCTGAAGGGATGAGGGTGTGGACGGCATCCTCAGATCAAACGCACACACACACACCAGGACTGACGAGGGACAAACCAGCAGCTTCTTCTCTCCACACATGAAGGTGGAAAGTGTCTGTAAGCTGACCTGAACTCACTTCAACAGGTGAGAATCCTTCCAGAGAAATCTCTACATGTTTGATGATCAGGATCACTGTGCTCACACGCTGCTGGATCACTGTTTGACTGGAGGAATGTTTCTGGATGCTGATTGGCTGTTTGAAATATGTTGTAGAGTTTCTGTGTGAGTTAAAGAGCAGTGATTTGACAAAGATTGACCTGTTCTATAGTTTGTGTTTGTGGAGTAGAGTCAGCAGCAGTTTGATTGTAATCTGAGTCACACCATCAGTGAGAAATACAGGGAGTGTGTGAACCGGTCTGACAGTCTGGATCCACTTGGCTCAGGTGCTTTGATTTATTAACTCTTTCCCTGCCAGCATTTTCATCAACATGTTTGGTACACGTTGAATCTCCCTCAAATGTTCTATGAATATAGAAACAATGAACACATCAAAAGAGAGGACAGAGCTTCAGTTTTCATTTTATTCTAACTTGTTTCATTTTTTATCAGCATTTGAAATTTGATCATTGTCAATAAAAAAACAAAATTCTATTTTTTTATTAAAGTGTTACAGAACGATACAAGACAGGTAAGAGACATGACAATACAGTATACAATATACAAAACAATGTGAAACACA
This sequence comes from Notolabrus celidotus, assembly GCF_009762535.1. NCBI lineage: Eukaryota > Metazoa > Chordata > Actinopteri > Labriformes > Labridae > Notolabrus > Notolabrus celidotus. The sequence continues at coordinate 13,560 of NC_048285.1, read as the reverse complement.
CGACTACAGGTGAACACTTAGAGACCAAACCAGATACACAGAGACCAGCAGGAACTAACAACAGACTGGAATAATGAGTGTTGAGGAGAAGGCTTTGTGTGTGTGTGTGTGTGTGTGTGTGTGTGTGTGTGTGTGTGTGTGTGTGTGTGTGTGTGTGTGTGTGTGTGTGTGCGTTTGCATGTGTGGGTGTGTATACGTTGGTGTGTGTGTGTGTGTGTGTGTGCATGCGTTCATTGGTGTGTGTGTGTGTGTGTGTGTGTGTGTGCGTTGGTGTGTGCATTGGAATGTGTGTGTGTTGGTGTGTGTGTGTGTGTGTGTGTGTGCATTTGTGTGTGTGTGTATGTGGCCGTATGTGTGTGTGTGTGCGTTGGTATGTGGCCGTATGTATGTGTGGCCGTGTGGATGTGTGCATTGGTGTGTGTGTGTGTGGCCGTTTGTGTGTGCGTGTGCTTTGGTGTGTGTTTGTGTCTGGCCTTGTGTGTGTGTGTGTGTGAGTGTGTGAGTGTGTGTGTGTGCATGCGTGTGTGTGTGTGTGTGTGTGTGTGTCTGTGTGTGTGTGTGTGTGTGTGTGTGTGTGTGTGTGTATGTGTGTTAGTATATATATATCTATCAATGACAGTAATAATTATATGATGATGCGGTCGTAACTCAATATCAGTCGCCCCCAGACCCTGCAGAGTTTGCTGGCTGATTGGGACACCTCCCCACAGATTCTCATCCCTCTAGGACAACCCCCAGACCTGATGGGAGGGGGCTTGTTGGAGTGGGTTGAGATTGAATCAGTTTATCATCTATATAGACAATTATATTTGTATTTTTCAAAGTTTATCTTTACAATTGTTATTATTATTATTGAATTTCTCTCCATTTTCATTGTAAAGGTGAACAGAGGGTGATGGGGAGGGCGTCAGAGTTAGCGCAAAGCAGAATTACAGAAATAATAATAATTATTATTATAATATAAAATTAATTGGAAAAAAAGGCGATAAATAAAAAATGTATATATCAAAAATAATTATTGTTGTAGTGAAACTTATAGTAATACTAATGCTACACATAGTGTATTTTGGTCATGTGGCTTCGGTGAAGTGCGGCAGGCAGCAATGCCCAGCAGGTTGCTAGGACCTGTGCTTCCATCTAAGTGGTCTCCATAGTGTGTTTATGGGAGAGGGTGGGGGCTGTGTTTGGGCTCATCAGGTCCTGTTTGGGGCTCCAACAAGGTTTGAGTCAGTCCTGAATATCTGTGTCATGTTACTGAGAGCATTGAGAACTAATGTGTGTCCTGTGGTGTAAAGCTTGTTGTAATGATGAACATGTTGTTGTGTTTGTGTGAAGGTGGAGGCTCTGCTATGAATCAGTGTGAGGACGGAGAGGAGGGAGCCCCTCCCTCTAAAAGCACTCTGTGTGGGGAACATGAAGCTCAGAGGTGAGAGGAGGATCTCTACCTGTCCATGACTCTGCTCCATGTCAGAGCTCAGCACTCACATCACTGTGTGTGTGTGTGTGTGTGTGTGTGTGTGTGTGTGTGTGTGTGTGTGTGTGTGTGTGTGTGTGTGTGTGTGTGTGTGTGTGTGTGTGTGTGTGTGTTGAAGCCCAGAGCAGCAGCATGGACCAGACTCTGCTGGACCTGGACCTGAGTCCAGTTGTATGTCCTTTAAGAGTGATCAGTCAAAGGGTCTATCTGTGAACTTCAAAGATGGCCGTCAGTCTGATGGTCCAAAGTAAGAATCAATCACAGCGTTTTTATCAGAATCAAACATTAGAAAAGTCTGTAGTAAATTTCAGCAGCACTCAAACCTGGAAGATTTTCAGAGTTCATGTTTGTTCATCAGTGTTTGTGATTCTGTCAGAGTCCAACATCAGAGACCAGACTCTCCTGGACCTGAGCCCATCTGTATGTCCTTAAAGAGTGACTGGTCTATGGATCACGGTATTACCTTCAAATCAGAGCTGAGTGCTGATGAAAGGTAAGCTTCTCAAAGTGAACTTCCTGTTGTTGTGTGTGTAACATTTGTAACTGTGGTTGGTGTTTTCTCTGTGAAGGTGAACATTAGTCACTGGTTGTGTTTCTATCAGGATCAACAGCAGTAAACAGGATTGGAGGCAGAAAGAACTGTACTCAGCACTTAGTACTCTCCTCATTTACCTCTGCTTTAAAATCTGCTAAGAAGGCGTTTTATCATGCAAAGATCTGTGCTTCCACCGATGCACGCAAACTCTTCTCTGCTTTTACTTCTCTCCTTTCTCCCTCAAACTCACAACCCTCCACTATGTTGACCCCGGACATGTTTGCCTCGTACTTTACTGACAAGGTTGCTACCATCAGTAATAAATTCTCTGAGCCTGACCAACTCAGCTCTCGGCCACCAGCTAGTGATTCCTCACTCAGCTCATTCTCTCCACTGAATGAGAGCGAAGTCACCAGGCTTCTGCTTGCCTCTAAGCCCACAACCTGTCCGCTTGATCCGTTACCCTCACATCTCCTGCAGGCGATTGAGTCCACAATCAGCCCTGCTGTAACAAACATCATTAACTCCTCTCTGTCCACTGGTGTTTTCCCTACTACATTCAAGCAAGCCAGGGTCAGACCAAAAACCCACTCTCAACCCAGGCCAGGTTGAAAATTACAGGCCGGTCTCACTTCTTTCATTCCTTTTAAAAATACTGGAGCACACAGTCTTCAACCAGCTCTCAGAATACTTACAGAACCATGATCTACTTGATCAGTATCAGTCTGGCTTTAGGCGGGGCCACTCTACTGAAACTGCACTGTTGTCGGTAACAGAATCGTTGCGTTTGGCTAAAGCAGCGGGTCAGTCCTCAGTTCTCTTGCTGCTGGATCTGTCTGCTGCTTTTGACACAGTAAACCACCAAATCCTCCTCTCTACACTCTCCTCACTTGGTATCTCAGGGTCTGCCCTCCAGTGGTTCAAGTCCTACCTCACAGGGAGATCTTTTAGAGTATCATGGAGAGGAGAAGTGTCCAATATGCATGGCTTATCAACAGGGGTACCTCAAGGGTCAGTGCTTGGTCCCCTCCTTTTCTCAATATACACCACATCACTTGGTGCAGTGATCCGCTCTCATGGCTTTTCCTATCACTGCTATGCAGATGATACACAGTTTTTCCTATCTTTTTTACCTGACGACACAACTGTCTCAGCTCAGATCTCATCCTGCCTTGCTGACATTTCTAAATGGATGAGGGAACGTCACCTACAGCTCAACCTGTCCAAGACTGAGTACATTATCATTCCAGCCAGTCCCACCATGGACCCACAGATCAATAACCAGTTTGGATCACAAAACCTGATGCCCACTAAGTCTGCCCGAAATCTGGGTGTCATGATCTATGACCAGCTATCCTTCAGGGTTCATGTGGCCTCGATTGCTTGGTCCTGCCGTTTTTCCCTCTATAGCATCAAGAGGATCAGACCCTACCTGACAGAACATGCAACACAGCTCCTGGTTCAGGCTCTTGTAATGTCACGCATTGACTACTGCAACTCTCTACTGGCAGGCCTCCCTGCATGCACGGTTAAACTTCTGCAAATGATCCAGAACGCAGCAACAAGTCTGGTCTTCAACCAGCCTAAGACAGCTCATGTCACTCCCCTGCTCATTTCGCTACACTGGCTTCCAGTTGCAGTTTGCATCAGATACAAAACTCTAATCATGACTTACAAAGCAGTCACCAAAACCAAAATTTTACTTGGAACCCTTCATCCAGGTCTACACCCCTTCTCGCCCGCTACGCTCAGCCTCTGAAAAGCGCCTAGTGCTTCCAGCACACAAGCCCTCAAAATCACTAGCTCGACTCTTCTCTTCTGTTGTCCCTAAATGATGGAATGAATTGGCCAACTCCATTCGATCTGCAGAGTCCCTCTCTACTTTCAAAAGACAGCTAAAGACCCAGCTCTTTAGGAAGCACTATGCACTTAGCTAGACTATTCTCCACTGTTGTCCCCAGTGGCAGATCATGTCTTCCAGCTACAGTTGACTCACACTGTCCTGCTCTACTCTGGGACTCTGTGTTCAGCTCTTGAGTGACCCAGCACTTGGTACTTTGGTCATTATTGTGGTGAGGTTAATTGTTGATGATGATAATGGAAGGTCTTAAATGGTTTGGTTGCTTAATTGTAGATGTTCCTTATTTTATTATTATAAAAAAAAAAAAAATCCTTATTTACCTTTGTGCCTTGCCTTTACACTGCTTGGCAGTACTTGCACCCAAATGGACTTGAAGCACTTTGTTACTCTTACTGATCTTGTTTCCTCTTGTCTAGATCTTTGCTTGTGTTGTTCTTGTATGTACGTCGCTTTGGATAAAAGCGTCTGCTAAATGACATTGTAACATTGTAACATTGTAGTATCTTCATGTGTGTCCTGTGTTTGTAGGAGGATCCAGCAGTGTTTCTACCAGGATCAACTACATAGAATCTATCACATCAACACTGTGTGTCATTATATTATATACACTACATGATGTTATATCTGTTCCAGAGTACAAAGATCAGAGGCACCCATTGGTCAGTCTGCCCAGCAACATCAAACACAGCTGGACTCCATATTGATGGTGAGTAAATGTACAAACACAGCTCCTCCTGAGAATCAGAACACTTTTTCTGGATGAAAGGACACCAGGAGATTTCTCCAACAGGAAGTTCATTTCAGAGAAACTTGATTTGTAGAAGACAGGACCATCCACAGACTAAGTCCTGAAGCAGCATTGTGATCCAGTCTCCATACTGGACTATGCAGACCAGCAGGCTCTCTGTCTGTCACAGATGATCTGATGTTCTGTTTTGTTCTGCTCCAGCTGCTCCAGGAGAACATCATCAGTTTTGTAAAGACCGAGCTGAAGGAGATCCAGAGAGCTCTGAGTCCAGATTACCCAGAATGCTTAGAGAGTCAGAGGGAGGATGAGGATGAAGAGCAGAGGAGGAGCAGAGAGGCCTTTCTGGAGATCACTCTGCACTTCCTGAGGAGAATGAAGCAGGAGGAGCTGGCTGACTGTCTGCAGAGCAGTAAGAGGATTTGAACACATTGAACATGATGGAGAGAGGAAATGGAGACAACATGGGAGAGGTTTACATTTCAAACTCTGCTGTTAATATGATGCACACATTTGTATCACATCTATGAGCTGTGAGAAAGTGTTCACAGCTGATGAAGAGATTTCATAGAGGAGGAGAATCAAATCCATCCTGATGTCTGAAAGTGTAAATTCATCAGACTGATTGTAGCTTCAGATCATTCATCACATTTCTCTTTGGTTCTTTCAGGAACTGTTGCTTCCAGAGTGCAGACGTAAACTGAAGTCTCACCTGAAGGAGAAGTTCCAGTGTGTGTTTGAGGGGATCGCTAAAGCAGGAAACCCAACCCTTCTGAACCAGATCTACACAGAGCTCTACATCACAGAGGGAGGGACTGGAGAGGTCAATGATGAACATGAGGTCAGACAGATTGAAGCAGCATCCAGGACACCACACAGACCAGAGACCACCATCAGACAAGAACACATCTTTAAAGGCTCACCTGGAAGAGATCAACCAATCAGAGCAGTGCTGACAAAGGGAGTGGCTGGCATCGGGAAAACAGTCTTAACACAGAAGTTCACTCTGGACTGGGCTGAAGACAAAGACCACCAGGACATCCAGTTCACATTCCCCTTCACTTTCAGAGAGCTGAATGTGCTGAGAGAGAGAAAGTTCAGCTTGGTGGAACTTGTTCATCACTTCTTTACTCAGACCAGAGAAGCAGGACTCTGCAGGTTTGAAGAGTTCCAGGTTGTGTTCATCTTTGATGGTCTGGATGAGTGTCGACTTCCTCTGGACTTCCACAATCAGATCGTGACTGATGCTACAGAAACCACCTCAGTGGATGTGCTGCTGACAAACCTCATCAGGGGGAACCTGCTCCCCTCTGCTCGCCTCTGGATCACCACAAGACCTGCAGCAGCCAATCAGATCCCTCCTGAATGTGTTGACATGGTGACAGAGGTCAGAGGGTTCACTGACCCTCAGAAGGAGGAGTACTTCATGAAGAGATCCAGAGACCAGGAGCAGGCCAGCAGAGTCATCTCCCACATCAAGACATCCAGAAGCCTCCACATCATGTGCCACATCCCGGTCTTCTGCTGGATCACTGCTACAGTTCTGGAGGATGTGCTGAAGACCAGAGAGGGAGGAGGGCTGCCCAGGACCCTGACTGAGATGTACATCCACTTCCTGGTAGTCCAGTCCAAACTGAAGAGCATCAAGTATGATGGAGGAGCTGAGACTGATCCACTCTGGAATAAAAAGAGCAGGAAGATGATCCAGTCTCTGGGAAAACTGGCTTTTGATCAGCTGCAGAAAGGAAACCTGATCTTCTATGAGTCCGACCTGACAGAGTGTGGCATCAAGATCAAGGAAGCCTCAGTGTACTCAGGAGTGTTCACACAGATCTTCAGAGAGGAGAGAGGACTGTACCAAGACCAGGTGTTCTGCTTCATCCACCTGAGCGTTCAGGAGTTTCTGGCTGCTCTTCATGTCCATCTGACCTTCACCAAGTCTGGACTCAACCTGATGGAAGAAGAACAACCAACGTCCCTGATCTCTAAAATCTTTAGAAGCAAACCGAAACTGAACTGTCTCCATCAGAGTGCTGTGGACCAGGCCTTACAGAGTCCAAACGGACACCTGGACTTGTTCCTGCGCTTCCTCCTGGGTCTTTCACTGCAGACCAATCAGACTCTCCTGAGAGGTCTGCTGACACAGACAGGAAGTAGCTCACAAACCAATCAGGACATAGTCCAGTACATCAAGAAGAAGATCAGTGAGGATCTGTCTGCAGAGAGAAGCATCAACCTGTTCCACTGTCTGAATGAACTGAATGACCGGTCTCTAGAGGAGCAGATCCAACAGTCCCTGAGATCAGGACGTCTCTCCACAGAGAAACTGTCTCCTGCTCAGTGGTCAGCTCTGGTCTTCATCTTACTGTCCTCAGAGAAAGATCTGGACGTGTTTGACCTGAAGACATACTCTGCTTCAGAGGAGGCTCTTCTGAGGCTGCTGCCAGTGATCAAAGCCTCCAACAAAGCTCTGTAGGTGGATACATGAGAGATTAAAAACATGTTGATCATGACAGATGAAACACTGTGTCTGTGCTAATCACTAATTCTTCTTTAGGCTGAGTGGATGTAACCTGTCAGAGAGAAGCTGTGCTTCTCTGGCCTCAGTCCTCAGCTCACAGTCCTCCAGTCTGAAAGAGCTGGACCTGAGTAACAACGACCTGAAGGATTCAGGACCGAAGTTGCTGTCTGCCGGACTGAAGAGTCCACATTGTAAATTGGAAACTCTCAGGTCAGTATAAAGCTGAAACCAAAATCTAACACGGTCAGTAACAATAACTCATTGAGCATAAGTGACTTTAAAAGATAATGCTCCACTTGACTCTAAGGTTCCTCAGATTATCAGTAAGGATAGTTTGGAAAGTCAACACACTCAGTCATTATTGAGGCTGTCTGATTAAAAAAACAATATCAGATAATTAAAACAACAAATAAAAATAATTATGCATTGAATTAAAAAAACAAGCATAGCTTTCAATTATGTAAAAAATAATAACAGATCTCTTAAAAGTGCATGTCTTTTAAGGTTTAATGGATGTAACCTGTCAGAGAGGAGCTGTGCCTATCTGGCCTCAGTCCTCAGCTCACAGTCCTCCAGTCTGAGAGAGCTGGACCTGAGTAACAACAACCTGAAGGATTCAGGACTGGAGTTGCTGTCTGCCGGACTGAAGAGTCCACATTGTAAGCTGGAAACTCTCAGGTCAGTATAAAGCTGAAACCAAAATCTAACACAGTCATTAATAATAAGCCAATGAGTGTAAATGATGTCAAAAGATAATGCTCCACTTAACTCTAAGGTTCCTCAGATTATCAGTAAGGATAGTTTGGAAAGTCAACACACTCAGTCATTATTGAGGCTGTCTGATACAACAAAAAAATCTGAAAATTAAAACAAATAAATAATTATATATTGAATCAAAACAACATGCATGGCTTTCCATTTTTCCAAAAAATAACAACAGATTTGTTAAATGTTCACATGTCTTTCAGGTTTACTGGATGTAGCCTGTCAGAGAGGAGCTGTGCTTCTCTGGCCTCAGTCCTCAGCTCACAGTCCTCCAGACTGAAAGAGTTGGACCTGAGTAACAATGACCTGCAGGATTCAGGACTGGAGCTGCTGTCTGCCGTACTGAAGAGTCCACATTGTAAACTGGAAACTCTCAGGTCAGTATAAAGCTGAAATTAAAATCTTAAACTGTCAGTAACAATAACCCAATGATTGTAAATTAGATCAAAACACAAAAATCCACATGACTCTTAGTTTCCTCAAAATCATCAGTAAGAAGGAAACTGGAAACTAGCTCGTTCTATTAAATATGTGTTTTTACATGAAAATGGTCAAAACCTTTACACTTTGCTTATTGCATGATTCCTTTTCTAATCCCAGACTGTCAGGATGTCTGATCACAGAGAGAGGCTGTGCTTCTCTGGCCAGAGCTCTGAGGTCCAACCCCTCCCACCTGAGAGAGCTGGACCTGAGCTACAATCATCCAGGAGACTCAGTAGTCCAGCTTCTGTCTGCTGGACTGGAGGATCCACTCTGCAGACTGGATACACTGAGGTATGACCAGACAACAAGAGCTCAAACACTGCAAGAGCAAAAGAAAAAATCCCATTCCACAAAAAAGATCTTGTTTAGTTTCATTATTTTCTGAGGAGTGATTGGACCTGAATCAGACAAAGACCACCAGAAGACTATCAAACACAAAATAAATTACTCAGTAGAAATTCAAAGCTTGAACTGAAAAGCCAACTGGACTCAGTAGAAACTCTTGAAGACGTTTCACGTCTTCTCTGAAAGGCTTCTTCACTTCTGAACAGACTGGGGGCGGAGCTAGAAAAAATAAGCTTCTAACAGTGGTTGGTGTGCTAAGGTGGTCACATGGGGTCGTTATTAGAGTCGTTGACTTAGTTCTTGACAGTTGTTCAGGTCAGCTGTTAATGTTATATACAGAAAAATTTCCATGTGACTGTTCATCCACTAATGTTGTGTGTGAACATAAAGAAGGCAGAGACTAGTTCACTTTTAACTTTGAATATCATCTGTATTTACAGATTCTACATGAACATGTAGAATCCATACTCAGGGGTCTGGAGTTTCTGTTTGGGACGTGGTCTGGTTTCTGTTTGTAGTCTGAGTAGTCCTGATCATCAGGAGGCTTTGGTGTCTGAGGGAAAACTCATGCTCTGTCTTCATCACTCTGAAACCATAAGACAGGATGTTTAGGATGAGTCATTTTGACTCCTGACACATACAAAGAGACGACTACTTTAAAGTGACAGAACAAAGGTTCAGCAGGAATCCTCTTTACTGATTTCAAAGAGGACATGAGAAGCAGAATCTGGACTTTATGGATCTAAAGAGCAACAGCCAGCCTTTGCTTTTTGAATCTTTGACTTCTTCTTCTTTTTCTCTGAGTATCTCAACACTGTCAGAAAAAGAGACAGAGTGATGGAGGCAGCTGGCTCAGAGGAGTTTCAGCCTGTTTCTCTGTCACAGGGACAAACTGAGGAACACTGCTTCATGTTGAACAGCAGGTAGGACTCATGTTGGACTGAACATCACTCTGACTGTGTTTCTTCCTCCAGGGTGGACCATGGCGGAGAGCAGAGGTTAAAACCTGGAGTGAAGAAGTGTAAGTGTGGAATCAGTTTGACTCATGAGGACCAAACAGCAGACTGTCAGCTAACAAAGAATAAAGCCTTCAGGTGTGTCTGATGATAAACTGCTGCTGTGTTGTGTCTTTGTCTCTCCATCAGATGTCTGTGAACTCACTCTGGACTCAAACACAGCAAACAGAGGGCTCAGACTGTCTGAAGACAACAAGGAGGTGACACGTGTGAGAGAGGATCAGTTATATCCTGATCATCCAGACAGATTTGACTACTATCCTCAGCTGCTGTGTAGAGATGGTCTGACTGGTCGCTGTTACTGGGAGGTCAAGTGTAGAGGAGAGGTTGATATATCAGTGAGTTACAGAGGAATCAGAAGGAAAGGATACAGTGATGACTGTGAGTTTGGATCTAATGATCAGTCCTGGAGTCTGTTCTGCTCTGATAAAGGTTACTCTGTCCATCACAATAACAAAATAACAGTCCTCCCTCTCTCCTGGTCCTCTGTCTCTCATAGAGTAGCAGTGTATGTGGACTGTCCTGCTGGCACTCTGTCCTTCTACAGAGTCTCCTCTGACACTCTGATCCACCTCCACACCTTCAGAACCTCCTTCACTGAACCTCTGTATCCTGGGTTTAGGTTGTTGTCTTATGGTTCCTCAGTGCGTGTGTGTTCTGTGTAGCAGCGAGAGTCTCCTTCTCCCCACACACGAACTACACACACACACAGCTGCTGAAGAACAGTGTACCCTCTGCACTAACACACACACACTTCAGCTGATCATGTGACTGTTTGTCACATCAGCATGAATGTCTGTGATCAAAGAGCAGGACTCGGTGGAAAACTGTTCAAAGTTGAAAGTCTTCTTTATTGTCAAATAAACTGCAGTATGCACCAGACATACTGAGGATTTGATATTACCTTTCTCTCTCAGACCCTAGCAAAGACAACAGATAAACATAGGAAAGCTAGCAAAATGTAAGAAGTAAGCTAATAAAATAATAAAATACAGTTTAAAACAGTGCAAAAACTTTGTTATAGTGCAATTTAAAATCAAAGTAAGTGTGTGCGTTTCAGTCCTGAGGATGACAGACCTCAGCGTTAATTTGGGGGGGGGGATCAGTGACTGGGATAAGTCTGTGAAGGGGGCACTATGGGAAGAGGGGGTAAAACAGGGAGAGAGTTCAGCATCCTGACTGTCTGGTAGATAAAACTGTCCCTCAGTCTGTTGGTTCTGGCCCGGAGACTGCGTTGTCTCCTTCCTGATGGCAACAGGCTGAAGAGGCTGCGAGACGGGTGGGAGGGGTCGCATGCTAGGCGCAGGGCTTTTCGGGTGAGGCGGGTAAATGTCATGGAGGGAGGGGAGAGAGGCACCAACAATGTTCTCAGATGTTCTCACGATGCACTGGAGGGTAATTTGGCAGGATGCAGTGCAGGCCCCGTACCACACAGTGATGCTGCTGGTGAGAATGCTCTGGATGGTGCCTCTGTAGAAGGTGCGCATGATGGGGGCAGGGGCTCTACCTTTCCTCAGCTTGCGTAAAAAGTAGAGGCGCTGACGTGCCTTCTTGGTCAGTGATGCGGTGTGAGGTCTTCTGTTACCCCTTTTCGACCAATTCTCAATTGAGAACCGGTTTTTCTTTTCGTGTTTCGACTGCGAGTGTACCGGCTCCTGGCCGGGAAAACCGGTCCCAGAGCGGCTCCAACTCTTTGCTGGTCTAGAACCGCGAACCGCTTACGTCAGGGGCGAGGGGCGGGGCGCAGAGTTGCCGTGATCAAAAACACAAATCAAAGTGTTTCCAGCATTGTCCTGCAGCGAAAAAATAAAAGAGACTAATGGATTCCAAGGCAAAGCAGTGGTCTGCAGAGGAGACAAGCTGCCGTTGTTCACCATCGTTGTTGTGAGGGAAAGTTCGCGCTAGCACTGCTAGGGAAAGTGGTCACATAAATATGACGTCACGATGAGCCTCTTCTGTGGGCAAACGGGTGCTGTGTTGGTTCGTGAGTTCAACCAGCTCCGAACCAGTGCGAGCACCAGCCCGGAAATACAACCCAGTTGCCGTTGGTCGGAAAGGGGTATGTGAAGTGCACACCCAGGAACTTGGTGCTGCCCACCCTCTCCACAGCAGCATCGTTGATGGTCAGAGGAGCGTGCTTGGTGCGTGTTCTCCTGAAGTCCACAACAATCTCCTTCGTCTTCTCCACATTCAGAGAGAGATTGTTGTGTCCGCACCACAAGACCAGGCGGCTCACCTCAGTCCTGTAGTTTATGGATTCAAATCAAAATTCAAAGGACTGATTGGTATTCAAGAGCCTTGTTAAAGTAAGCAGGAGACACACAACTCATGTTCTTTTTGAAGTGCACTTTATATCAGCAGTAAAAAATAAGTGATTTTCAGACATATTTCCATTGACAGCAATAGTTCTCCTCAAAAGTGGTTAGAAAGCTCCAATTATTCAACTCCATGGTTGTATGCTCACTGGTAGTTTTTTGTCTCTGATGGAGGCCTAGAAGAAAAAAAACACATTGTATTTTAAGTGGCGAGGCATACAATTAAGAAACATGCATAGGTGATCATCATAGGCAAGGACGACCATAGTCAGTCAGTCAATCAATCAACCAATCACGTAGTGTGCATTTGTGTGTGCAGCACCTATTGTGTTTTGTGTTTCTGGGGGTGTGTAGAGGTTGTTTGCCTCGGTCCTCCCCGAATAGTGGGGGATTTCTTGCGACAAGTTGCTTCAGCCTGGTCGTTACTCTTCTTCCCATTCGATTAAACTCTGAGCTACGCCCTGGAGATCTCCACATGACGGGCTCCCTCTGAAGCTCCCCCTGGTGCCTGTTGCAGGACAACTTTGCATTATTGTTGAAACTACTAGAAATATTTTGCTCAAACATAACGCCAGTAGATCTACCTGGGAGTCATCTCTCTAGTAAAGGTGGAGCCCAAGACCAGAGCTTTGCCAGACAAGAACTCTGCTCTCACCATCTCTGGTGTTAATTGGACTCTGGACCCTTTCCACCTACAGAGAAAGAAAAACTCAATGTAAGCAGGAAAGCAGCTTTCTATCTTTAAATGACGTCGAAAAGACAATGACATCATCAATAGCTCTTAATGTTGTGCGTACACTTTGTGCATTAGTGGACATGAACCACCAGGAGAGCCCATCGGGGGAGGAGGAGCTTCCTGAAGTAGTGTTGTGCTGCAGCCGACAGACCTATCGAGAGACAAAGGCAACATTTTTTCAGGAGACACCAAAGAGGAGGAAACTGTTACACCTAAAGTCTCAACAATTAGTATGGGAGGTAGAGCCTTCAGTTATCAAGCCCCTCTCCTTTGGAATTATCTACCAGTCAGGGTCCGGGAGGCAGACACCCTCTCTACTTTTAAGAGTAGGCTTCAAACTTTCCTTTTTGATAAAGCTTATAGTTAGAGCTGGATCAGGCTTGGACCAGGTCTTAGTTATGCTGCTATAGGCTTAGGCTGACAACCTAGGATCCTGTCTTTCCCAATCTCTCTTCTGTCTGCCTGTCTCTTACTTTAACTCTTCCTGTCCCATTAAAGTTACTAACCATAGACCTTTCTGGAGTCCCTGAGCTCCCTTGTCTCGTAGGTTCCTCTGGATCTTATTCATTTTTCCTTCCATTCCTTTTTCATTCTTTCTTTCTTTCTTTCTTTCTTTCTTTCATTCATTCATTTTTCCTTTCATTCAGTCTTTCTTTCATTCTTTCCTTCTTTCTCTCTCTTTAAATCCTTTTTCCTTTCATTCCTTCCTTCTTTCTTTCTTTTATTCCTTTCTTCTTTCTTTCTTTCATTTTTTTTTCCTTCCT
>NC_048284.1:35583352-35656165 GCF_009762535.1 Notolabrus celidotus | reverse complement strand
CGCCCTCCTGCAGACGGACAAAGCTGTCATCAGCTAACGAAGGAGGAGGAGGAAGAGGAGGAGGACAGGACGTCAGTGTTTCTGTCGTCTGCACAGAGCGTGATGTCTGTTTACAGCACAGAGAGCAGCGTAGTGTGACCTGGTCCAACACGTTCTCCTCTCTGTGTTTTCATACAGCTCAGTGTGTTTGAATGAAGGTCAACTATCAGGACCTTCAGAGACAGCCTCCTATCTGTGGATCTACACATGAGTAGACTGTCTGTCTGTGGGTCCAGCTGCCAGCAGGGCCGTAAATCCCTCGCTCCTAACCAGCAGCAGGATGTAATCCAGGAAGAGGGGAGAGTTCAAGCACAATGGCAGCGACTGACGCAGAGGATGTGAGCAGGTCTGACTGCTGCTGCAGACCCTGGATCAGATCTGACCTCCCTAACGTTCTTATTAGACACTACAGAGGGGCACAACCACAGACACATGAAAACACAGCGGACGTCAGAGAGAGTCTTACCTCGAGTCTGAATGAGATCAATTTCTTTGGTGAGGCAGTCGATGTCGATCTGCAGTAACCGGTTTTTGCATCGTAACTGCTTCATTTCCTCGATCTGAAAGAGAGACCGAGAAGGTTGGTCAGACAGCAGACAGGCAGCGGGGACGCCAGATCATAGGAGGACCGGCCTGTGAGAGGAGATGGATCTGAGAACAGGCTGTCTGAGAGAGGCCAAGCAGGTCGTTATGGAGCGCTCTGATGACGTGCTATAAAACTTAGTCTGATCCTGATGCTCCTCTGCAGCTCTGTGGACCGTCAGTGAAACATGTGTCTCCTCCCCATGTGGAGCCACGCTCAGACTCCCTTCACGCTTCATACCGGAGCAATAGAACTTTCAGAAGAAACATCTACACCAGGAGAACCAACAGGTGAGACACACGCGGTCCTGATATCTCAGGCTGTGACGGTCGGCTGAACACAGTGTGAGCGTGGCTGTCTGAGCAGACTTGTGTTCAGATCCTTCAGGTATCACTAAGCTGGACCTGCTCAGAGGGGGGCTGGAGATCTACAACAGGCTGCATGAAGCTTTCTCTAAATTTGATGAGCACGTTTCAAGTGTTTCTACATTTAAGAAGTCAACATGAGCATTTTTAAACTGTGATGAACCTGGATTACACTTTTCAATTCACAGCGTTTATGAAACAAAGAAGAAGAGCCCTGTTTCTGTCTCGCTCTTCCTCCTTTCCTCTAACTCTGGTTTCATCACTCGTCCGTCGCTCTGAGGCGGCAAAGGTGGACATCAGTGGCACAGATCTATGACCAAGTCGGGTCCAGAGCAGCTCCGCTTGTAAATAACACTGAGGCTCAGAAACCGGGCCAGTTAACCCTAGGGCTGGGCTATAACTCGATAACGATAATTATTGTGGTATAATTTTCTCTATATGAATATATAAAAATGTTCGATAAAAATTTGATACAAATAAACCTGTAATTACACCCCCCAACCACTGGAAAAGGAGGGGGGCCAGTGAGCCTTAAATGCTAGTTGCCACTCAACCATAGACAGAAGAAGAAGACGGCATTGAACAGCCAATCATGTTGCAGGTTGAGAGGTAGGCGGGGCTTAAAGACGTTCGGAGTGGAATGTATACACAGCTGAGACGAGCGACAGCGACACTGAAGAAAACTCAAAGCAGAGTCGTTAGTCTGACACTGAGTCGACTCTGTGTTAACTATTAACTTCATACACTTCATTAAATCTACTTTCAGGATGTGGGTAAAGGAAGAGCACAGAGACAACTTCTGCTGTGAACACGTTTAATGTCCACCATGACTGTAGGACAACTGAACACTGAATAACCATGATGCATTCACTGCACTGTGGGAAACAACATCACTCTGCCTGTAACCTTTAGTAATCTTAAAGGGGAGAGCACAACTCAAAACAATACTCTATAAAGTGATACACAGAATACAGTTTAATGTATCTGTGTTGTAAATCTAAATCAAATTATGCAAATTACGTTAACTTGAGAAAAATCAGAATCTACAAACTAAAACTTCACAAAAATCTCATCTTCCATTAAAGACCTGCTTCCTGTTAGCACCGTCAGAAGATAAGATAAGATAGTCCTTTATTCGTCCCACTACAGGGACATTTAAGTGTTACAGCAGCAAAGTAAACAGTGCAAAAAGTAGAAAGCAAACAAGAGCGTATAAAATATCAATTATTAAAAAGTTAGTAGCAATTCAAATTAAAGAGGTAAAAATAAGCATATCTTACAACATATATACACAACTAAATAAGTAAATTTACAAATATTTCCAAAACCAATGACGCGGTGAAAATGTGCACAGACTTGTAGCCTATAAACAATATACAGAACAGAACTGGGAAGATGAGTAGAAAGACGTATTGCACATGTAAGAAGAGAAGGATGAACTGAGATGAAGTAATTATTGCACGTTAAAATAGATTGGGGAAATATTGCACTTGAGTCTGTTTGGTGATGTTATTGTTATTGGTTATAGAGTCTGACCACTGCAGGAGGAAAAGACCTGCGATATCTCTCTGTGAGACACCGCAGGTGAAGAAGTCTGTCACTGAACAAGCTTCCTAGTGTTGTTATTGTCTCCTGGAGGGGGTGTGATGTGTTGTCCATCAGAGAAGATAGCTTTGCTATCATCCTCCCGTCAGCCACCACCTCCACAGGGTCCAGAGGGCAGCCCAGGACAGAGCTGAGTTGATGGATTCAAGAAGCTCATCAGAAAACTAAATCCAGATACAAACTAACAAACTGTCTGACTTTACATTTAAGTGAGATAATGATTTGATATTTATTGTGATAATTATCGATAGACTGATAGGAAATATTTTATCGTGATAACATCATTTTCAATATTGTCCAGCACTAGTTAACCCTTTATAGCCTCTCACTGCGTCTGCTGACCCCAGCTGTGAAGACTGAATAACAGCTGACTCAGCACAGAGTGAGGAGCTTCATCTGAGCAGCACGAGGAACAAACCCAGAGCTGTGCAGAGACCAGAAAGGACACGTTCACAGGGTCTCCTCCTGCTCTCACTGTGAACACTGACAGACGGTGAGGGAGTCTGACTCTGCACAACCACAATCACTCTGTGATCAGCAGCTTTCAGGCCGGAGGAGCTGTGATCCATCTTTAGACATCAGCACTTTGATTCCTCCACCCAACAGCACGTCTGATTTATCACGGCTGCACGGTCCTGAGAAGGAGAGCCTGAAACACAGAATCCTCTAGAGGGACTCTCATCAAAACTCGAACAAAACAAAGACCTGATGAGTCAAGTGATGGTCGCACAAATAAGAAATGTTTGAATATTGTTCTGTTGTCACTGGATCCGTTCAGTTCTGCATCTGAGATGCACTATACAAATGAAGCTGCCTTGCCTTGCCTGCCTTAAGACAGACCCACTAGAGGTGTGTGTGTGTGTGTGTGTGTGTGTGTGTGTGTGTGTGTGTGTGTGTGTGTGTGTGTGTGTGTGTGTGTGTGTGTGTGTGTGTGTGTGTGTGTGTGTGTGTGTGTGTGTGAGAGAGAGAGAGAGAGAGAGAATCAGCTTACTGAGGGGATCTGGGAGGCTGAGTTGGATCTCTCCAGTCGTCTCCTCGTCAGGTCGTTCTCCATCTCGTTCACCTCCTCTTTTAGCTTCTCCAGCTTCTTCTTCTTCAGCTCTAGCTCGCGCCACAGCCGGTCCATGCGGGCTTTCTGATGGACCAACAAAGCTGGACACACACACACACACACACACACACCACACACACACACACACACACACACACACACACACACACACACACACACACACACACACACACACACACACACACACACACACACACACACACACACACACACACACACACACACACACACAGTTAGAAATGTATCGCAGCTGTAAAATGTGTGAGACATCATTTGTCCAGGTCAGAATTCTACAGACAAAGATTGAGATCAGCTGATTGAAACATCAACACAGAACCCTGCAGTAACAGAGTCAGGGTGCAGGTCTTCATGGTGCCAGAGCAGACCCTGTGCTCAGGAGATCTGTTTCACCCACATGATGTGCTGCAGTGTGTTTCCCATAACGTCCCGCTGCCTCTGCTGGCAGGTTCCAACACCTCCTGACAGACAGGCAGCCATGATGGACCACGCCCTCCCTCTGCTTTACAAACCCGTTAGAATGTCTCATACTGAAACCCTGATCAGACTGAAGACCAAGTCTCTCCAGGATCAACGTGACAAACACCAGCATACCTTCAAGCAAACACCTTTACAAGCAGCTTAATGATCAGAGAGTCTCACTTTAAAGATCCATTTACAAACAGCATCCTTTGTTCACTCAGTTCAAAGATCATCAGTTTAAACTCTCTGACACTTCATCTTTGTGTCCTGCTGTGTTTCTAGCTTTGTGTTTTTAAAGGAAGTCTTTTTATTTCAATAATATGAATCTGGTTCCTCCTGTATGTTTGTCAAGTTTCAGCATCGTTCACATGTTGCTCTGATGTTCCTCCTCTCCTCAGGCTTAATGACGGACTCTCTCTCTTTATTTTATTACAGATCAAGCAGCAACCTCCGGTCTAAAAACTGAGTCCAAAACAGAAGTGTTAAAAACTGCAGTTCATCAAGGATCCGCTTGAGGCTGGCTCCAGAAGTACCGGAAACCACATACACACCAATTCAAAGGAGACGATCTTTACAGCAGAAATAAACATGTTTACAGTCTGGTTCAAAAGACCAGTGGAGTCTGGATAGATTATTTCTTGATC
Organism: Notolabrus celidotus; assembly: GCF_009762535.1. Classification (NCBI taxonomy): domain Eukaryota; kingdom Metazoa; phylum Chordata; class Actinopteri; order Labriformes; family Labridae; genus Notolabrus; species Notolabrus celidotus. The sequence goes on along the minus strand of NC_048284.1, from coordinate 35,651,377 downwards.
GGCACACATTGTGAGGGGGGTGAATTTTTACATAACGTGGCAATTTCAAAGATATTGAGATTATGAGTCTTCCAATGAGAGGCACAGCTGACTTGATTGACAGGTGGGAACACTGTAGCTGTTGGCTAGGAGAATCAAGGCCCGCCTCTTTATCTCACAATCACTCGACAGCAGCAATATGGCTGCCGCTGACGATTGGCCTTAAAACAGCGCTTCAGAAACAGATGGGTGACGTCACGGAGACTACGTCCATTAGTTATACAGGATATTATTACAGCTGGAAACACATTAGCTTTGTTTCTCTCTCTCTCTCTCATTAATTTAATATTTTGTGTGTCAGCATGTTATCATAAAGCTTCAACATGCACCAGGATTGTAGAGGATTACATATTGATAATAAAAGAGTAGAAATAAAATAAAATGAACCAAATATTGACTAAGGCAGAGACACAGAGGGGAGAGCTCATAATAACCTGACAGGCTTCAGTCAGGTCATGTAAACAGCTTGTCATATTAATAACTGTTTCAGACCTGTAAATGGTATTGAAAGAGACAAAGGTCTATAATGAATAAACTCATGAAATACTTAAATCATCTCTCTCTCTCTCTTCATCTCCCTCTATCCCTCTCTCCAACACGGTCTCAGCAGATGTGTGTCTAACATGAGTCTGGTCCTGCTGGAGGTTTCTGCATGTTAAAGGAAGTTTGTCCTTGCCACTGTAACTTGCTAAATGCTGCAAAGTGCTCTGGTCATGGTGGATTAAGATGTCATATCATGTCCTTATGTTGCTTTTAGTAATTTTTAATCATATGGTGCTATTTTTACTTTTCTGTTCTTCTCTTCTTTGTTTGTTTGTTTGTTTGTATGTTTGTGTTTTGGTTTCTCCTCTACCTTCTTACTTTCATTTTATTTTACTCATTTTTATCTTTGTTTAATCATGATCTTTTTAGGGAGCCTTTTTAACATCTGGCAGGGGACTACGGATGTAAACTAGCCTTTTGGCTAACTCTGGCATATTTACAGAAATGTTAATTGATATGCATGGTCCTTTTAAATAATAAAACATTAAAACATCAGACTGAGTCCTGTCTGTAAGATGGGACTGGATCTTATCCGGTCTTGATGTTGGATCTCTGTTAATAATAGAACATAGAGTACGGTCTAGACCTGCTCTATTTGTAAAGAGTCTGAGGAGAACATTTGTTGTGATTTGGTGCTTTATAAATAAAGATTGATTGATTGAACTGGAGCAGACTGTTGTGTTAAAATAATTCATGATTCTAAAATGAGAGTTTAGCTGAACATCAAACGTCCCTCTGACTTCATGAGCATCAGACTAACATGTTAATGATGACACTTTAAATCATCCAGGAAGTAGCAGACATTAATCCTTTAAATGAAATAATCCCCCTTTAGACAGTTTCATGACAGACTGGTACATAAGAATACTCCAGAATACAATAACATGTTTGTCTCTACGTGTTCGGAGGAAGGACCCTCAAAAACTGTTGGTAAATTGAATTAATGCTTAATAACCTGGATTATCGTGAAACAGGGATTATTTCTCTGACAATAATCCCAGCAACAAGAGCTCCATAGGTTGCATCCCTCGGGCTGAGCACATCTCTCTTCACCCATCACTGTGGATCTGATTTATTTACAGCAGCTCACCTAAGTCACTCTGAAGACCTCCTCTAATGAAGGACTCTCACTGGTTTTAGGTCCTGCTTTTATTTAGGGTGCTGACTGACATGACAGTAAAATGCTCACATGACAGAGCTCCACACGTTTGCTTCTCTAAACGTTAAGGAGGGTCCAGCTGAACGATGATCATGGTCCTCTCTCAGGGGCCTGCTGGTTTCCTGAGTATGATCAGTTTTTAGTTAGAGCAGGAGGACTTAACTGATCCATCTCTCTGGAACTCACACTCTGCCTGCTGGAGTCACTCTCACTGACTTTAGCAGAAGCTCAGCGTGCACTTACTCACAGTGAACCACAACAACAGCACTGAGCATGTGTGAATGATGATGCTGAGTTTGAGGCAGTAGTTTTTCTGAGGTTTGAACCCTGGACACGGTGAGTGAGACCTGATCCTGGGAGGGTGATCCTGCAGCTGAAGCCCCTCTCAGTGGTAGGGACTGTGGGATCCACAGCTGGTTACTTGCATGTAAAACAGAGAAAAGCCCAAAAAAGGCAACAGCAGTGTGCTCTGACAGGTGTGACTCACAGCCCAGGATCTGGGCGTCTCGGGGGTCGTCAGAGCAAACACAGCGTTTAATGTGGAGGACTCACAGCGCAGTCATCCTCACGGAGCCGCTCAGCAGCGCTGCCTGCCTCTGACACACGCACAGAGCAGCTTCTGCACTGAATGAACACACTGACAGCGAGCACACTCGGTTTGGATCGAGAGTTCAGTTACAGTCAGTGTTATGGAAAGAGACTTTTAAAACCACACAGCACACTTAGAGGAAAATCGCTCTCTCTTGGCAGGAACCATCGGAAAAAGCATTTCAACCAGCTGCTGGCAGCAACACGTGAACCGGGTTCTGAACGATGGGTCAGAGAAGCTCTTATCGTTCTGTACTTCTTAGCTTCTTCAGATGAACCATACATCCCATAAATATTAAAGCAAACAGCTGATTCATGGAACCGCTGTGGACCAGAGGAAACTCTTTCTGCACACCTGTCTGGTCTATGTGGGAACACCGCAGGAACTCAAACAAGACCGCAAAAACAACCAAAGAGGATCAGACATCAGAGCTCCAGACCGGCACACGCTGGTCACATTGACACGGTGGATTAAATCATCAACAGCCCTGCTGCAGTCCACAACTACCCACCTCTGTACCTTTAAGACTTCGCCCTATCATACAGATCACCTTATATTTTACAATTTACCTTCATCCCTCTTCTTTTCAAACATAGAAATGTTTCTGTGCTCACTGATGGAGTTGATTCTTTTTGTCATTTCTTCTTTTTCACATTTTTGAATTAAAGACATCAAATGATCATTGGATCCTGGAGTCTGAATGAGTCGCAGTTGGAAGAAGGTCTGAAACCACTTCATACGGGGGACAGAGATTGGGCTGCAGCAGGATAGATCTCATGAGTGCACTGACAGAACTCCAGTCTGAGAGGCATCTTCATGCACACCGTCTGACTCTGCATTTACACGGACTGACTGACGGACTGACTGACTGACATAATCTGGATGTGTCTGAGATTATCTCTGAGGATGACTCACCTTGTGTGTATGCTGCATCATCAGAGCCCATGCTGAGTCTGCGGGGCTCACTCGGCCTCTCCCTGTGTGGGGACAGCGGGTCTGAGAGATGGAGGGGGTCTGGCTCCACAAAGTGGTGGTCTGAGGGGAGGCTGAGGAGGTTGTTGGGCTCAAACGTAGGCGAAACCACTCCAGGGGACACAGCGGGGGGCTTATTGGGGGACACTGTAATTTTAAAAGTGTATTTGGTGTTGGGCTGAGTCACCACCACACGTGGGGACGACGCCGTGCCTCCCCCTCCTACAGATGTGCGAGACTTGGGAGGGTGGTGGTGGATGTAGGCGGGGCCCATGCTGACTTGGCCCCCCATGTTCCTGGCCCCTGAAGGCCCCTGCAGGGGAGGGTTGGCTGAGATGTAGACTGTGGGAGGGTTTCTGCCTCCGCTGTCGTCACCCGAGGCGTTGGCAGAAATGTAAAACTTTGGCTGGGAGCGGGAGCCGGCCGGAGCCATGGCGGCCTCTTCGGAGGGGGTGGTAGCAGCAGTAGGCGGGCTGGCAGAGATGTAAACAGTGGGCTGGCTGCGGCTCAGGCCCGGGCATCCGATGGAAAGAGGGGCGGTGGGGACGGTCGCCACCCCGGTGGAAGTTGAGGAAGAGGACGGGCAGGAGGAGGAGGTGGAGGAGGACCGCGGGCCGCTGCCGGTCCGCAGCACGGCCGTCGTGGTCGTTGAGTTGTTCCTCTGAGGAGATTCAAGTTTGATCTCTATCTGGTTCTTCCGCTGGCCTGTGGAGATGTTCTGGATGTTGTACTGACTTATGCTGGACAGAGGGGAGGGCATGATGGAGGAGGCGGAGGACGAGGAGGAGCAGGAGGAGACACCAGAGGAAGAGGCCTGGCTTCCAGTTGGAAGAATGGAGGGCGCCTGCGGGTTTGTTGGGGAGCTGATTGGCATGTAGACATGAGAGGTCTGGTGGCCCTGGGTCTGTGAGGTATGTGAAGAGGAGGCGTGTTGAGGACCGGACCAGGAGCTGGAAAGGCACGTTGGGTGTGAGATCTGGTAGATCTGCTGCTGGGGCTGGGAGGTGGGGCTGTACTGGGCCCTGCCTCCCTGCTGCTGGTTCTGCCGGGTCGTACCGGACTGGCTGACGTAGGGCCTGATGTAGATGGAGTTACCCTGTGGACTGCTAAGGCCCGACTGCGGCCCACCGTGTATGTGCAAAGACGTGGGCGTGTTGCGTCCTGTGTTGATATTTGGGGCCAGCGTGACGGTTATCGGGTTGAAGCGCGGCGTCTGCTGGACGCCCATCGTCGGCCCTTTGACCCCCAGAGGGTAGAGTCCCAGGTGCTGCGGAGGCTGCGGTTTGCGTGTGGGCTCCATCACACCGAAAACATTGAGGCTGGTCGGCACCTGCACAGGAGCTGACTGGGGCTCCTGCTGAAAGAAGTCACTGTTAGGGGCCTGGCTCGTCTGGAGGGGCCCGTCACTCAGGCTGTGGGCGAGAGTCCGACTGCCGTTCATTCTCAGGCCGTCCCGGAGCGGGGCCGCGTGCACATTCTGAGACTGCAGGCCCAGGTTCAGCTGGGTCATGTGATTACGGAGCCGGGTGTAGCTGGGGTCGTCAGAAAAGCTGAGGTTTCCTTCTTCGCTGTAGAGGTAGCCTGGACTGACCTTGGACAGGTACTCACAGCAGGCGTCTAGATTGTTGTTGTTCTGAAAGACAAGAAGGAGACTCACTGTCAGAGGAGAGTCTACAGGTGAGCTCTGACAGAAGAAGAGTGCTACTGAATTAAACAACAGAAGAAGAAGCAGACACTAGCCACTGTCACAGGTATCTCTGACTCACCTGTAAAACACACTGGGAGACAACAACCTCAGGGACTTCAGGGAACTTCTGGCGCAGGTCATGCAAAACCTGAATGTCAATCTGCTGGCTTCCCTGGGCCATTCGTGTGTCGCCAGGTCAGGACAGCTTCCTTCTTCGATTCGCTGGGCGTCAGTGGAGGCAGCACGCAACCTTCATCGTGAACACATTCTGATTTCACACAAGAAGACAGAAAACAAGGAGTAAGAACAGCACTTCATCAGGTATCATCTTCATCGTGACAGCACACACACACAGGGCACACGTTAGAGGGACCAAGGAAGCCTGATAGGGAGCAGGAGCAGAGACGGGAGCAGAGACGAGAGCAGAGACGGGAGCAGGGACGGGAGCAGGGACGGGAGCAGAGACGGGAGCAGAGACGAGAGCAGGAACGAGAGCAGAGACGGGAGCAGGGACGGGAGCAGGGACGGGAGCAGGGACGGGAGCAGATGTGGTCTGATGCAGCTCCACTTCATCAGTCAGACATCTTAGGTTTTCATTCAGCTTTCAGGGATCCAGCTCAGAGCTGGGGGGGGACGGGGACGAGGACGGGGATGACTCTCCTCAGAGCGCACAGGACCTGAACCCACCTCATGGACTACACAGCAGCATTGTTTTGTTGTTTATTCATCGTATATGTAAACAACTTTATTCAAACACTAAGTTGACTTGTTCTGCTATTGGATGTTTTGCTTTCCTTCACTCAAACATGTCCAGGGATTCAACCTGCCCCCCCCTCAGGTACACACTCACCTGGGACTACAAACTGAGACATGCTACAGAGCTGTGATGAGGACTGGAAGAGGACTGCCTCCTGACCACAACCTCTTCACAAACACTCCAGGCTGCCTGCTGGTCTCTCTGCATGCCCACACTGAGTAGTTCTCATACCGCGGGGACAGTGAAGGACTGAAGTAACTCAGAACAAGATTTACAGACACTTTAAAACATTTATTTAACACTGAAGGAGAGTTCAGAGGAACTTCCAGCGCCAGGACGGAGTATTTATCTCCACAGCAGCTGCGCCTCTATCAGAGCCATGAGGATGTGTTTGTCAGAGCCGAGAGGTCGTAAATCGGCTCTGCAAACATCCGCACGGAGCTGATAACAGGAGGAGGAGCTCTCTGAGACGCTCAGCCTTACAGCTCAGTGACCTGCTGTCTGCAGCAGAGATAAGAAACAACTTCGATACACTCCTTGTCACATTCACCCGTTCACACCACAATACATTTATTATTCACTCACTGATGGTAGAGGCTGCTATAGTAAGGGACCATAAGTGTTAATCTCATTAGGTGCATTCTTGTACACCCAGAACTACTTTCCCCTGAACTAAAATGTTCCTGTGCCCCCATTGTTGTCTGCGTTTTGACCGTGGGCTGAAGTCCCGGCTAGATTGTGTAAATCAGGCCAGTGACGTATGGAGAAAAAAAGAAAGTAAATGCACTACACCACCAGACCAGTAGAGGGCAGCAACACAAAGAGGAATGACATTCATCACAGATGACACCATAGAAGCAGACGGACAGGCAGGTATCATTATGAGCAACACAACAGTTAGCCTGTTAGCATGAAGAGACTCAGCTGGTCTGTTTTAGATGGTGCTATATTTCATCACAGATGGATTCACTGAATCAACACGTGAGAGGAGATAAGCACGAGTAGCAAAGACGTTTCAACACGGCTTTAAAATCCTTTTGAACTCAAAAAGTCGTGGCAGAGATCGACCGGTGTTTTGGTTTAAACAGTGACCCTGTTAACTGGAGACTTTCAGCCGGATGCATCCCTCATAAACGTCTTTAGACCATCATTAAATATCTGATGAGGATATTTTGAAATCTTAATAAAAACTAAACTAGTTTGCATTCCCAGGAACTCCCTCTGTGTTTCAACAGCTGTGTAAACTCCACAAACACTGACACGTTCAGCTGAAGGTCTCCAGTTTACAGGGTCACTTTAAAAACCATAACACCGGGAGAGACGCATTCACGGTGGGCTGAGAGAAGACTACTGTTACAAGCTGCTAAATCAAGAGAATCACAGCTTCTTCTTTTGAAAAGTACACACACAATAAAAAAGATAGAACAAATAACAACTAATGAAAGAAAGAGAAATCAAGAGAATCACAGATGTGTGTGATGTTATTGTGGACGGAGGGCGGAATAAAAACACTGCAGTTAATCTACCAATCAGACACGTTCAGCATTGCAGGCCCCGCCCCCTGAAAGTCCCCGGACCTTTGAAAAGTACTACCCCCCTAGCAGGGGCTTTTTAGGGGGGAGATTATCTACCCCTGGACTAAATTTAGACCCTGGGTCCACTGGTTGAAACCCAAGTAGTTCAGGGGTAAAGTTCCTCCAGTAGAAAAAGCACCTATTCATACACATTCACACACCGCAGAACAACCGATGGAGCAGTTTGGGGTTCAGTGTCTTGCTCAAGGACACTTCAGCATGAGACTGCAGGAGCTTCCTCCAGCTCTAAAGTGATCACCGGGGTCAGAAAAGGATTGAGCATCATCTCTGAACTCAAACTGGTTTCAGAAGAAACTCCTTTTCAACATGCGATGACCTCACACATGTTCTGTGATTACAACCCTCAGCCCATCTCAGGGTGTGTGCGGCAGTAACGTCGTGGATGGCGAGCAGAAACAAACCAACTTGAAATGAAATTAATCAAGATACAAGTTCCCTCCACAAGACCAAAGCTTCATGATTGATGATATGCATTAGCTGTTGATGTGAACAGTTACCACAGGAATCTCAAATGGCACCTGCTGGTCCTAATCTACATCCGACTGTGGAGTCTCACTTACAAGAAGCACACCTCTCACATCAAGTCCCAACCAGAGGATAGTGATCACGAGTGAAGAGCAGTAAAGCAGGTGAAGTCCACATAAAGTGACAGGATATAACTCCCCATAGAGCTGTCAGAGTCAGATCAATGTACCTGTTGAGTGTACATGTCAAGAGGAACCACCCTGCACAGAGCCAGAGTCCAGTCCTTTATTCAGGCTCCGAAAGCTGGGCAGCTCCGCCATTGTGGGAAAGGAAACTCACTACTTGGCAGCTAACCCAGTCACAGGTCAACAGTGTGGTCGGATTGTTTCCTGGCTTCAAAAACAAAAAGGTCCACACCTCTTAACTGTGCGTAATTATAGGCCTGCAGAAGGTCCATGTGAGGGGGCGGCTCTGAGGGGGGCAGATTAGCCCCCGCCGTCCCTGGAGGCGCTGGTGGAACAGAGCCCAAGGCAGCACAGATAGAGACAAAGCTGCTATTGCTGAGGCTGTTACTCACTGTGCCAAATCATTGACCCACAGACCCACACTCACTTCTGGAGGTAGCAGGCTTGCTACGTCACATCAATGGGCTCATTCAGCCGTACTCTGTGAATCCACCTCAACACGTCCAAAACAACTCAAGACCAAATCAAATGTGGACAAATCACCAACAGGAGCCTTGCACAGAAACAGAAGCAGGGCACCTGAAGCTCAGGCTACTGTGATAGTCTGCAGAGCACTGGTAAACAAAGAGGCTATACATCACAGAGGACAAGAGGCACACGTCTAAATGTCAAGCTGGTTTCTCCTCAGCATGCAAAGACTGGACGCTCTGATCAGAGCACAGATCTCCACAAAGACTCTCCCATCAAACCCCAAAGAGACGCTTCAATATGAAGCACAAAGGATCAGTGAGAGCGCAGTGAGCTTCAATCAGGGTTGCAGCTCTGCAGATTTAGGTTACAGATCTGCAACTTTAGGATGCAGCTCTGCAACTTTAGGATGCAGCACTGCAGATTTAGGTTGTAGCTCTGCAGATTTAGGGTTTCAACTCTGCAGCTCTAGGTTGCAGCTCTGCGGGTTAGGTTGCAGCTCTGCAGGTTTAGGTTGCAGCTCTGCAGATTTAGGTTGCAACTCTGCAGATTTAGGTTGCAGCTCTGCAACTTTAGGTTGCAGCTCTGCAACTTTAGGATGCAGCTCTCCAGCTTTAGGTTTCAGCTCTACAGCTTCAGGTTGCAGCTCTGCAGATTTAGGTTGCAACTCTGTAGATTTAGGTTGCAGCTCTATAGCTCTGCAGATTTAGGTTGCAGCTCTGCAGCTTTTGGATGCATTTCTGCAGATTTAGGTTGCAGCTCTGCAGATTTAGGTTGCAGCTCTGCAGATTTAGGTTGCAGCTCTGCAGATATAGGTTCTAGATCTGCAGCTTTAGGTCTCAGCTCTGCAGATTTAGGCTCCAGCTCTGCAGCTTTAGGTTGCAGTTTTGCAGATTTAGGTCTCAGCTCTGCAGATTTAGGTTGCAGCTCTGCAGCGTTCAGTCACAGCTCTACAGCTTTATGTTGCAGCACAGTAGATTTAGGTTGCAGCTCTGCAGCTCTTCAGCTCTGCAGATTTAGGTTGCAAAACTTCAGCTCTGCAGCTCTTAAACCCTGAAGATTTGAGTCCTAGCTCTGCAGCTCTTCAGGTCTGCAGCTTTAATTTGCCCCTCAGATATGTGGACTGTCAAATTGCTGTGTTCCTGTCCAACACCATTGAAACAAATAAAGGGACTTATGGGCAAAGGACACTGCTCTGGGCTGCTGGCAGGACTCTGGTCACAGGAAGTGAGCTACAACACTCTGATTTAACAGACAAACACTAACCTGGGTAATGTTCTGCTTTAGAGTCTAAGCCTCGCAGCATGGAGCCTGTTCAGGCCTGATGGATCCAAGCCAAGAACAGTCCCTCACACAGAGGCTCTGCTACACTGTCTCTCATGCCAGTCCTTTTTCACTCTTCTCTGAACTACTGACATATAGTTATAGTTACTCATGTTGTCTTTCTTGAATACATTCATACACTTCTGATTCAGTGACTGTGTGCAGGCCATACACTGCCTCCCACAGAGAGTACCTAAACAAAGGTCTGCGTGGAAACTTTACAGAGAGGACTAGTCTTAACAGAGAAGCTCTTTGAGACATCACAAAAGCTGTATCACAGTGATTTCCCACCATATTAATGTCACCAGGCTGCCTATAATAAACTAAAATAAACTGTATTAGTGTCATCAATGGAAACTTGAAATGGCTCTCCAACAAGATGGTCTTAAAACCACTTGACTAAAGGTCAGAGAGCGTAAATCCACCATCTTTAGACCACTTTCAGTGCTCCATGAAGGAGAGACTCAGCACATTACTGAGATACACATACATGTTCAACACAACCATATTCAGTCTGATCAAATCCATCACACTGACGCGAACACGCTCACTGTGTCAGGCCTGCACACGAGCATCAACTCTTTGTTCCAGAACACAAACAATCCAGACTCTATGTGCAGATTTCACACGGCCTGCCGCTCTGCCACCAGGCCTCACACAGGCCTCACAGAGCTGGGCTCCTCTCTGCTACACAGCCTCGGCTTTCAGCTGCCCACTTTTAAAAACAGGGGAGTGTGTGTGTGTGTGTGTGTGTGTGTGTGTGTGTGTGTGTGTAACTGTGTGTAACTGTGTGTAACTGTGAGTGCGTGTGCACAGTGGTGATGGTGGTGGTAGGGGAGGGGGAAGTATGCGTGCAGGAAATCAAAAATTCTTGAGCACCGCAGCCTGCAGCTGGAGGTTTATTGAAAGCAGGCTAGGGCACCAGCTCCCCAGGTCCACTAACCCCGCCCAGTGCAGTGTGGGAAACTGGGAGGTCTTAGGAATATAGAGGAGCACCTCCCTCTGCCCTGTCAGAAGACATCATTCAAATTTTTGTTTAACCTGGGATCATTAATGAGGTGTGAAACAACAGACGGGTTGTGTCTGTGTTAGACACAGAGTCAGAGTGCAGGAGAAACTGCACCTGTAGCGTAGCTCGTAGCTGTTAGCTCAAACTCAACATACTTTATGATATTTTCATTCTGTTGGATTTGGATTGCGAATCACTTGGACTCGTTAAGGCTGTCTAGTAGGGGTGTAACGATTCTTTTTAACAATGATTCGATTCCTATCATGATTCCTGGTTGCTGATACAATTAAAGGACGATATTGGTTCATTTAGAACGATACGATCAGAAATGATTCAGTGACTTGAAATTGATTCAGTAACATTTTAGCCAAAAATTCAACCAGTGTGACTGTGGAATAAATCCCTTGATACTGGACAGTCCTAGATTCCTGTTGTTTCTGTGATGTTTTTGGCCCGAGCCGAGTTTTGTCCTCGTCTCTGACTAAACATGCTGGCGAGGCCTGAGGCTTCTGCAGAGCTGATGTTACTTTGATGAACGCTGCAAGCGGTGCCTGGACAGCTGGTGTTGTGTGAAATCCCATGGCACCTGTGTTCTCTGCAGGCCTCACACAAACATTAAACCTTGAGTTCAATCTTAACCTGAATCCATACGAGTGCAGCAGAGCCTCTCTGTGTGATGTGAGCATCTGTCTGTGTAACACCGGTGTTATTACAACTTTAACACCCTTCAGCAAAGTTTCTCCAGCATGGCAGCATTATTCAGAAACTGCTCTGACACACCAGATTAAAACTTTGATTTTCTTAAAGTGTGCATCTGATATCTTTATTTACTGAAGCTTAACTCCCCCACAGACTAATGACTGGCTGAAACACTGTTTGATTTCATCCACAAAGCTTCTTCAACATGCAACAAGTCAACAGTCCTGTCCTTCATGCTCCTTTTCTACCAAAGTGAAACCACAACAGTCCCCACCCTGCTGACAGAGGACAGGAAGTGACTCTACATCTGTGCAGTCTGTGCAGTCACCTGTGACCTCGTTGAGTGTCCCTGCACCCGTCTCTCCTGTTCTACATATTTCAGTCTCTCATGAACTCAGCCTGTGGTTTAATAAGAGGCAGTAAAACAATCCTTCACCTCTGTCGTTGTTTCTGAGGGCTTGACTTTCCTCAGGCATCAACTGTCAGGACCACAGCCTGAGCTGAAAATAGAACCTCAGCAACATCAAAAGCCTGATCCTAAACCACTAATCTCTCTGTTTGGCTTCTTCAGAGAAAATATGCATTAAAGAGCGAGGGAGTGAGCCTTCTACAAAACAACTGGCAGCACCAAGACTGAAGCACACACACACAGAAAGGACAGCCTCAGCAGGGCGCGCACATTTTCCTTACATCGTGGAAACATTAATTACCCGCCGACAAGCCCCGACACAGACTCCTATTGAGCAGGTATAGCATAATCTATACACAGTTCACTTTCCAAAGCAGCTCTCAGGAAGGATAGGTTACATGATAGAGCTTATTTTCCAACCATTAAACCCTCACAAACAGCCCAACCACGTGACTGTCTGCAGGGTTTCTACGCCTTATTGGCATAGCACGTCTGCAAACTGTTGGCATACATGACGAGTGCTGCGGTGTTCTCCAGAACATGCCAACAGGAGGGTGGAGATTTACCCAGCCAATCCCAGGACTACAGGAGAAAACAGGCAGCACAAAGTTTTAAGAAGAGGAAGCAGTGAGATACCACAGAGTCCTCTCTGCTTTATGCACTGTCCCTCATCATTCCCAGGACCGCACGTCTTGGTGGATCCTGTTGCACTTGGAGAGTGACCGAGACCGCTTTAAGGAGAAACTCTTCAGATCCTCTTACAGAAAAATGTGCTGCAGCCACGAGACGTGGAGACACTGGGAAACATAGCATGCAGCAGGGCGCAGAGGAGTCCGATCAGACAGGTGACTGAGGCTGTTTTCAAACCGCCTACTATCCTAGCAGTACGTACTGATTCAGTCTAAATTCAGTATGTAGTATGTGAACAAGAGTAACATCTGCAGTATGACAAAACTCCCCGGATGTCGTACTGATTCAGGAACATGTCTCAGTCTGCAGCAGACCAGTCTCCTTCACGTACTGTTTCCCATAATGCACAGCGCTAACTCCTTCTTTTTCCACCTATGACGGGGAACTCAGTTTTTAGGTGCTGTGTAAATTATTAAATTCCATATAAACCACTTCTTCACTTTTTAAATCATACGTGATGCTAAAGAAGCAGTTTATCTATCAGCTTGGTCGTTGTTTACTTCCGCTTTCTGAACTCAGAAATCCAGTGACGCCTGATCCAGCATCCTGCAGACCAGATCCAACAGAACAGTCAGACTACAGACTACCTACGAATGTAGTATGCAGTACGTACTGCCTACTGCATTCGTAGATAGTATGTAGCAGGCCGTTTCGTAAACAGCCTGAGAGATCCTCTGAAACACTGAATCTGTCAGCTTCCTCTGAGTGTCCTGATTTCATAATCCTTTACACCAAACACAGTTAGCCAACCCTCCCGCAACAGCGACTCATTTCCTGAACACTGAAACAGAAGTTTAAACTCTGAGTAACCCACTAAGAGTCTAAAGGTCAGAAAATCTCAGAGAACAGACTGAGCTAAATGTATTTCACACTAGGGATGGGCAATGATTATCCAATATTCGAATATCTGTTCACTTCATAAAAACTGAAGAGTTACTTTGAATATTTTCTCATTTTAAAAGTACAATTTTTCATCATTTACCGGTGCCTGGTTATTATATGGTATTCTCGCCAGACAATGGCGATAGAGTGTCTTGAAGCAAACAGAAGAAGAATGCTAACTGCATTAAATAGCAAAAGAAGAAGAAAACATTAGCGACAGTCGCAGTGATTCTCTCTGTTTCTGAATCTCCCTACTACACATGTATTTCAGAGACTGAGCATGTCTGTAACATGTAAACACACACGCCACGCTGCGTCACAGAAACACAACAAAGATCGAGACAGACGCTGACAGTGCCCGCTACCAGCAGCACCTCGTCCTGCTGCTGGTTAATGTGACTGGCAATGATTATCGAATAGTATTTTGGCTTGAAATGCCCATCCCTATTTCACACAGCTTAACCACAGGGTCACAGAGTCTGCAGGTGAAAGATGTCACATTGCTTTACAGAGTGAGGCTAACACTAGCAGAGCTAGCTCCAGCAGTGTTCAGTCCTCCTTCAGGTCCTCATGCCTGTGCTGGTTCCTCATGTCTCTGGTGGAGTGGTTAGATGTCAGTTTAACCAGACACAGCCTACATACAACTTTATCTCCACTTACCAGATCAACATACAGACAAACCACTTACATTGGGTGAGTACTCCTCTATAAAGATGTTTCTGTCTCTCTGTCAGTATGAACTCTTTCTTTCAAAGAAGGCACTGAGTTAGCTTCCCAGATCAGAGTCGCATTGACAGTGTACTGAGGTGACAGAGCACAACCCTGAGTCTGAGCTCCAGAGTCTAACCCACATCCAGTCAGACAGTGACTCACAGGCACGAGGCAGAGACAACCTGCTGGATCCTGAAACAAGTAGAACAGCCTCAGAGCTGTGCAGGCAGGTGGTGAAAGCCCGGCCCGGAACCCCACACCTGCTGGTCTCTATCCAATCACAGACAGGCAGTCGTGAACTGATGGAGACCAGAGGTAAAACTGATCGGACAGAGACCGGATAAAACAGGTCCAGCAGAATGTTAAAGGCTGCTTGTTTTAGATTCATCCACAACAAGAGTCACTTTCTGATGAGGAGTTTAATTACATGTAGTGAAGTTATCAACACGCTCGGCTCCATCAGGATATGTAGAAGAATAGCAAAGCTGTACTTTTTCATTTCATGTTGTGAGAAACATTGATATAACATGGAAAAGATCATGATGTTATGAGACGACCAAGCAGTACAGTGCAGAGAGTGAAGACAAACATGCTGACAGTCGTCTGCAGGCTAAGTGACTAAGTCTGGTGCTGCAACAGCCTGTGTACGTCCTTCAGATAACAACGCTACCAACAAAAAGCCATAAATACCAGACATAACTGCCCTGTCAATCAAAACCCACAGCCCCGCCTTCCAGAGGAAGTCACACACACACACACACACACACACACACACACACACACACACACACACACACACACACACACACACATACACACACACACACACACACACACACACACACACACACACACACACACACACACACACAGACACACACACACACACACCTCTTTCTCGGTGGCGCAACACTGCAGACACGCAAACACAGCATACCATCCCCCTCACAGATCACACCCAATGTTTCAGGAAAGAGCAGAGATGTAACGGCATGAGACACAACGGATCAGATACAGACTGGAGCTGAGAGAGGATGCTACCTCGTGCTGCTGATTCATTTCATGTACTGTCCATGAAGACAACAACCTCTTTATTCAAACACAGCTTTTCATTCACAGCATAATACAGGAAATACTAAGAGGTTATTCAGACCAGAGTTTACGGCAGGCTTTGTTTGGCCGGTGATATTTGATTCACTGACACAAAAAGCACACACTATATGGTGCTAAAATAAGGGTAAAGGGTAAAAAACAGAATTTGGAAAAAATTAAAAGGGATTTCATAGGGCCCTTTAAGTGTTTTTGAAGGTGGCCAACACCGATTATGTTTTGATAGTCATATCTCATCATGCTGGGAGGCTAAACTTGATAAAACTCTTCATAAAGCATCAGTAAACGTGACGTGTGGCTTAGCTGTACACAAAGAAATCTACTGCTTCACGGCAAGGTCATGAACAAATGTCGGTATGCAAAAGTGTAGACTCCGGATATAAGACTAGTCCACTTTTTCACATGCAGTTTAAAGGGAAAACCCATAGACTGTATAAAATGTGGACGTAGTCTCCGTGACTTCACCCATCTGTTTCTGAAGCGCTGTTTTGAGCCCAATCGTCAGCGGCAGCCATAATGCTGCTGTGGAGCGATTGTGACGTAAAGGAGGTAGGCTTTCAGCCTCCTAGCCAACAGGGCTGTCAAAATTGCTCCAAAATGACATTCGAATATTCGCTCTAAAAAACCCAGAGGTTCGAACCATTTGAATATCTATATTCGCGCATTATGTCAATAACAGGTGGACAAACTAATACAAGGAGACATAACTACTTGTATATGTATTTTTATTTAAGATCTAACATGCCTAAAACATACCTACACATTACAAAACAAGTAAATGACCTAATGGTCTATACCGTGACACTTTTAAGACCGGAGACCTTTCGCCCGCTCGCTCGCTCGCCCCCCTCCCCTCTCTGTGTGTAATGCGCTGAGTGAGTGCTGAACAAGACTTGTGCGAGCAATTAAAGGTCCCGACTCTTGTCCCTAACATAGGCAGGCTTCATTTGGTGATTGAAGTAAATATTATTAACGTTAATTGAACTTAAAGTTAAAAACGAAAAAGTAGTCCACTTACATTCTTGGCGCTTGTATAAAAAAAGAGAGAAAAAACTGCATTATATCCCAGTGTCACTGATTGTTGGGCTCTTTTAGTCCACTGTCAATGTAGGGTCTTAGGCCTGACAGGTTATTTGCCAAAAACACAAGACAGTCCACATGTGAAGAAGACAGTCCACATGAGAAGAAGACAGTCCACATGTGAAGAGGCCAGATCTCTTTTTATTCACTATGTTCCCAGCGGAGGAAAAGACGCGTTCAGAGCGCACTGAGGATCCGGGGACGGAAGGATTTCACTCTGCCGTCTGGTTCACGCTGTGCATGTGTGACTCCTGTGACCTGTCCCTGACCTGTCATGCAGTGCGCCCACTCTCAAAGCAGCCGCTGATGTGTTTTTTCCCACAGTCGAATATTAATTTTCACATTCGAATCTCCGTTTTTTTTTAATATTAGAATATATATACGAATTTAGAATATTCGTTGACAGCCCTACGAGCCAACAGCTACAGTGTTCCTGTCTGTCAATCAAGTCAGCTGTGCCTCTCATTGGAAGACTCGTTATCTCAATATCTTTGAAATTACTGCGTTATGTAAAAATTCACCCCCTCACAGTGTGAGCTGATTGAGAAATGATCTATCCAGACTCCACTGGTCTTTTGAACCAGACTGTAAACATGTTTATTTCTGCTGTAAAGATCGTCTTCTTTGAATTGGTGTGTATGTGGTTTCTGGTACTTCTGGAGCCAGCCTCAAGCGGATCCTTGATGAACTGCAGTTTTAAATACTTCCGCATTAGACTCATATTTTTAGACCAGAGGTTGCCGCTTGGGAGAAACCCAGCTTAAATTATGAGCAATACGGTTATTTATATTTGATATTTTTATCGCCAGACATTTTGACTGATTATATCTCTATATGCCGGACAACTGCACGTGAAACAGGCTGATAAACCCTGATTCAGACATAACAACCCTCTTCTGCATTTCTACACCAACGCTCCCCCTCCTCCTCCCAGCCTCAGACACCCATGGATTCAAACCACTGACCTCCTGGCCCACTGTAGCTGGAGCCTGGGTGGCAGTGCCATCTCTCAACACTCACTGCGAGGCGAATTGAACACAATGAGACTGCTCGCACTCAGGCGCTCAGCGATGACATGCCAAGTATGCAGAAGCCAAATCTTCCCCCTTTACTGCCTTACAGAATGCACTCACTGTATGTCATCATGCTCTTTGAAGAACACAAAGAGCAGAGCACGAACAGCACTTCAGTCTGTGGTCAGCTCCTTCCTCCAGATCACTACAGAACCTGAGCTGTTATCAGGTACGTACACCGCAAGACCCGAACTACACCGAACACACTATTACTGACTACAGCTCCACACTACAGCTCTACATTAGAGCTCCACACTACAGCTCCACACTACAGCCCTAAACTAGAGCTCTACACTAGAGCTCTACTCTACAGCTCTACACTAGAGCTCCACACTACAGCCCTACACTAGAGCTCCACACTACAGCTCCACACTACAGCCCTACACTAGAGCTCCACGCTACAGCTCTACTCTACAGCTCCACACTACAGCTCTACACTAGAGCTCCACACTACAGCCCTACACTAGAGCTCCACACTACAGCTCTACTCTACAGCTCTACACTACAGCTCTACACTAGAGCTCCACACTACAGCTCCACACTACAGCCCTACACTAGAGCTCTACACTACAGCTCTACACTACAGCTCTACACTAGAGCTCCACACTACAGCCCTACACTAGAGCTCCACACTACAGCTCCACACTACAGCTCTACACTAGAGCTCCACACTACAGCTCTACTCTACAGCTCTACACTAGAGCTCCACACTACAGCTCCACACTACAGCTCTACACTAGAGCTCCACACTACAGCTCTACACTAGAGCTCCACACTACAGCTCCACACTACAGCTCTACACTAGAGCTCCACACTACAGCTCTACTCTACAGCTCTACACTAGAGCTCCACACTACAGCTCTACACTAGAGCTCCACACTACAGCTCTACACTAGAGCTCCACACTACAGCTCCACACTACAGCTCTACACTACAGCTCCACACTACAGCTCTACACTACAGCCCTACACTAGAGCTCCACACTACAGCTCCACACTACAGCTCTACACTAGAGCTCCACACTACAGCCCTACACTAGAGCTCTACACTACAGCTCCACACTACAGCTCTACACTAGAGCTCCACACTACATCCCTACACTAGAGCTCCACACTACAGCTCCACACTACAGCCCTACACTACAGCTCCACACTAGAGCTCCACACTACAGCCCAACACTACAGCTCTACACTAGAGCTCCACACTACAGCTCCACACTAGAGCTCCACACTACAGCTCTACACTAGAGCTCTACACTAGAGCTCCACACTAGAGCTCCACACTACAGCTCCACACGAGAGCTCTACACTAGAGCTCCACACTACAGCTCCACACTACAGCTCTACACAAGAGATCCACACTACAGCTCCACACTACAGCTCCACACTACAGCTCTACACAAGAGCTCCACACTACAGCTCCACACTACAGCTCCACACTACAGCTCCACACTACAGCTCCACACTACAGCTCTACACAAGAGCTCCACACTACAGCTCCACACTACAGCTCCACACTACAGCTCCACACTACAGCCCTACACTACAGCTCCACACTACAGCTCTACACAAGAGCTCCACACTACAGCTCCACACTACAGCTCCACACTACAGCTCTACACTACAGCTCTACACTACAGCCCTACACTAGAGCTCCACACTAGAGCTCCACACTAGAGCTCCACACTAGAGCTCCACACTAGAGCTCTACACTAGAGCTCCACACTACAGCTCCACACTACAGCTCTACACAAGAGATCCACACTACAGCTCTACACTACAGCCCTACACTACAGCTCCACACTACAGCTCTACACAAGAGATCCACACTACAGCTCCACACTACAGCTCCACACTACAGCTCTACACAAGAGCTCCACACTACAGCTCCACACTACAGCTCCACACTACAGCTCCACACTACAGCTCTACACTACAGCCCTACACTAGAGCTCCACACTAGAGCTCCACACTAGAGCTCCACACTACAGCTCAATAAATATTCAGTATCATGTTGTTCATGTCTAGGATGGTAGCCGGGATATAGGTGTGATAATTCATGGTGAACAGCTGATGATTGTGCTCACCCTGCAGGGATCCTTATTGCATTATGTGGTATAAACATATAGTGTGAAACAGATAACATAGATGCCTCAGAGATTGAAGACCCTCTCTCTCCACCTCAGCTACCTGTACACTGCTCCCCCTCTATGACAGTGAGTTTATATGAATGAGGCTGAGGAGCAGTCCTGGATGCTTCAGTGTGTCCCTGGACCTCCAGGTGCTTGGCTGAGGAGGAGAAAACTCCCGGCCGGAAATGCTTCCCGCAGCTGTTAGGAGTATCATTCCCCACCTTGAGGCCAACCAAAAGACAAACAGCAGCCAAGTCACGTGAGCGCTCTGCTGCTGCAGGGATGCCATTCAGTCTTATTCCAGCACTCTCCAAACATTCAATTCATAACTGTCAGTGAGCACTTAACCCACACCAAGGTAGCTGACTTCAACAAAGTACAGGAAATATCCCCTGCAATGCTCATCAAATCAAATATGACCTCTCACATACGTACTACACACAGAGAGTGAGATTTAGTCCTGTACATGTGTCCTCGATGGGTCTCCTGGAAGATCAGGAGGACTCTGGAGAACACTTCAAACATGCATGTTCCTGGGGTGCTGGTGGCCTAGCGGTCTAAGCACCCCACATACAGAGGCTACAGTCCTCGTCACAGGGGTCACTGGTTCAATTACCGGCTGCGACCATTTCCTGCATGTTTTCCCTTACGCTCTTCTCCCCACGTTTCCTGTCTCTCTCAGTTGTCCTGTAGAATAAAGGCAAAACACCCCAAAATATAACTTAAAAAAAAACAAGCAAAAAAACCCCAAGAAACATGCATGTTCCTGATGCCCTGTGTCAGGAGGTCAGGAGCTGAGAGCGATCTGTGCCGCTCTGATTACTGGAGTCAGCTCTTCTCTATGACATATCTGGAGAAAGGATCAAACTGACTGTAGTGAGCTCAGTTCGTGAACACAGGATGCTACCACAAGATGAAACATTTCACAGGGATGTGACTTTGACCAACAGAAACACAGGAGCATGGATGGAGCACAGAGCAGATATAAGACCTCTGTGAAAGTTGACTTCTGGTTCAGGCTCCTTCTGTTTGGCATTTGGCAACATTTATATCACATTCATGTAAGTGAAGGTTTAATGTTTGTGATGTGTGTTTACTCATCTTCCTCTCTGTGTCGTCTGTTTTAGAAGGTCTCTCTTCATCACATCAAGGAAAACTTCCTTCATCTTCATTTACAACCACTGGACTTACATGTGTACATTTCAGCACTGTTAGCTTTTATCAAATAACCTGTATTTCAATCACAGACTGTATGAAAAATTAGGGATGCACCGAAAATTCGGCGACCGAAAATTTTCGGCTAAAAGACTTTTGTCACCGAAACAACACAGCCGGAACAGAATGTTGTGATGACGAAAGCAAAAACCGCAGCCAGTACGCGCTTGTCTGGATAAGGGCCAACATGTCTTCCTTTAATTGCAGCACTGAAGTGTCTTCTAAACAAAGAGGCTGAGACGGACCACAGAGTGAAAACAATGACTAGTACACTCTTAGAGTCTGTCGGCACACGTTTCACTGGGATCTATTCAGATCCTCTGCACTTCATTGCGACTGTACTTGATCCACGTTATAAAGATCATTACTTGGATGTGGGAATAAAGCAGCGCGCACCAGAAATGATCCAGGCTGCGATGGATGCAGAGAACCTGCTTGCCTTGATTTTACTGAGGTTAGTACACAGTAAGGATGTAAATTTCAAGTATTCTGATTGATCTTTGGAAATGTCAACGATCAATTATCGATTAATCATTGAAAAAACGTTTTCAGTGTCAAAAACAAAGCCAAATGCCTTTTTTTCCCTGAATCAAATGTTCCTTCACAACACAATGTTTATAACTGACAGTATTGAATATCTACGGATCATATTGAGGGGTTCAAAATGTTAAACATGCTGAATATCAACGTGTGGAGCAGGCTCATAATCTCTGCAGACATACAGTCATAAAAGTGAAGGCTCAGACTTCAACAAGGGAACTGAACAGAAACAGATTTCAGACTCTCAGTGTCCAGTTTTCTGTCTACTCGTTCTTATTGAAGAAAATAAGCATGTGAACGTGGTCAGGTGTCAGCAGGGAGCACAACCAGGTCAGAATTTGTCCGGCTGATCATGACTAGGGGTGTCCCAATACAACTTTTTCACTTCAGATACGATACCGATATTGCAGCCTTGAGTTTTGGCCGATACCGATATCGATTCGATACGATATCAGCACGAATCATACATACTTTTGTTACTTATTTTGTAGTATGGAATGTTATAAAAAGGCTTGATCAAGTGAT
The DNA here is from genome assembly GCF_009762535.1 of Notolabrus celidotus. Taxonomy (NCBI): domain Eukaryota; kingdom Metazoa; phylum Chordata; class Actinopteri; order Labriformes; family Labridae; genus Notolabrus; species Notolabrus celidotus. The sequence continues at coordinate 35,629,521 of NC_048284.1, read as the reverse complement.
ATCACTCACACAGAGAACAATAAATAAAACACTTTTGTGTCATATCTTTAATTAAACAGTTCAGCCTCTCACTGCTAAAAAGTAAAAAGAAAAAATTCTAAATATGAAGATATTTGGATTCTCTTGAATCAAATAAAAATGCCATGGACACAATATAAGGGTTGTATTGCACTTTTACGACGGTCTCTGAATGCACCTTGCAGCGACAGAGGCACTTGACAGTCAGTTCATGGCACTCTGAAATGCATCTGCATCTTTGATGACAAGGAGTTGATCCAAACTTACTAAATGTGTCTGATGTTTCACCAAACTGGAATAAATCAAGCTGTAGACACTGAGCTTTTTACTGGGAGAGCGGCAAAAACGGCAAACGTCAAATATTAAACAGACGTCCCCCGCTTGTGTCTTTGTCACTAACGCACACCAGGAGAAAAATCATCAATGAAGATGAGACAGATGCATGGAGGTGAGGAGAGCTGGTTCATAAAGCACACCTGCTGCAGGTAGAGACCAAACTAACACTGCGCCCCTCAGATAATAACTCAGCCTGCTCTCCAGTAATGTAAAGGATTGTTCTTACGTTCAATAGTGGACTCGCAGAGTTAGCTTGCGAAAATTCTCATGCTGTTTTCTGTGATGCTGTTTCAAATGTGCGTTGAGGTTCATATTAAACTTCCCCGGTTCTGTGCCACCACAGCTACAACGCCTTTTTTGGACTTAAAACGCAAAATACTGCCACACGGCCGACATCACTCCTACTCATAGCACAGGCTGTTGTTGTGATCACGTGGGCTCTGCTGGATTTGCGCTGCTGGATTGAAGTGCTGGAGCGGGGTCTGGAATGGACTGTTTATATCAGAGTGCTTATAACTGAGGTTTTAAATGCAGGCCGATAAAATCCGATACTGGATTATTTGCTGATATTGGACCGATACCCGATATCAATATCGGATCAGGACACCCCTAATTAAGACCTGAGTGACTGGAGACGTGTCACTCAGCCGCAGCCCCCAGCTGAGCGTCTCCGCTGTTAGCAACACCTTCAGTCAGCCGATTCTGAAGCTCTTTGAGATGCACCATGGGTAGGTTTAATGTGTGCATGACTACGTTTCCCAGCATGCTTTGTTAGCTGTGTGATCAGGTGCAGAGTGTGAGGGGCTTTGGAGGTGTCTGCAGATGATGGGTGGGACAACAGCGCTGATTCTGCTTAGACTGGCAACAACAGGTGTGCCATGGAGGGTGCCAGTGCCAGTCTGGCCTGCAGCCACACACTCACACACTCACACACTCACACACTCACACACACACACACACACACACACACACACACACCCGAACTCAAGCAGCACATTCCTCTAAGGGATAGCACAGCTGAGTGGTTCTGTTATGACATCTCTAACCAGGAGCGGAGGCAGGCCAGTGGGTTTTGGAGGCCAAAGGGCACCATGGGAGGGAGGGAGGGAGGAGGACTTAGCTTACCCAGAGATATCCCTGTCCTGAGGCGCCACTTCCCTTCTTTAACCCCGTTTACATCACTGCTCTCTCCACACAGCCTCTAACTGAAGAGTATCACAGCTTCACTGGATCTGACTCTCTCACACACCTTCCACTGAGGACTCTGTGAGACCACGTTCTGTGCTGTTAAGTTTTAACCATAGAGAGGTCCATTCAAAGACAACAGAGTCAGGAACACAATCTAACTTCAAACCTCTCTTGGAGGATTAAAGTGGGGTCAGACTGAGTCTTATCCTGTCTTGGTGTTGGGTCTCTGTTCATAATTTGACATAGAGTGGTCTAGACCTGCTCTGTTTGTAAAAGAGTCTTGAGATAATGTTGGTTGTGATTTGGTGCTATACAAATAAAGATTGATTGATTGATTGATTGAAGCTTTCAGCTGACATGGTCCAGAGAGGGAACTGGTCTCCGCACACAGCAGGATGCAGGGTGAGGGACCCACAGGCTCCACTCAGTGTGTTTGCAGGGCTGTTGTGCAATCTCCAGAGGAGGGGAGCAGATTCCTTTAGGTGTTGTTTGTTTTCCTCACCCTGGAGCTCAGGTGCTTCTATCAGAGATGTGGGTTCAAAACACGGGCAGCTGTAGGACCTAAATGAAAAGACCACTACTGCTGCAAGAGCTTCATGCAGACCCACTCAGACAGTTGCCCTTGGCAAAGCTAGAATGAACCACAACAAACAAAGGCTCTTCAGCTGGGTGGACTTGGTCCACCACGCCCAGACAATATGTTTTCAGAGAGACAGCGAGGGAGGAGAGGAGGAGAGGAGCCTGAGGCCCACGCTGTTACTGATAGGACCCTGGATCAAAGCTCTCTCCCTTCGTTGGAGAGTACAGAAAACCAGAGAGAGAGAGAAAGATGAGAGAGCTTCAGCAGGCTGTGTGAGAAACGATGAAGGACAGAGTGGTCTCTGCTGGCATTTAAAAACAGAGGAGAGGAAGACGAGCTCTCTGTGCAGCCTCTGAGAGGAAAAGTTGGAGGGAGTGAGAGGCCAGGACCGGCCCACTGGATAAACAGGCAGAGATAAGAGAACAGCAGGGAGGTCAGCTTACAGCCTGCTTACTCACACTCCATCAGAGTCCTGGAGACAGAGCAGACTGACTCTCTGTGCTCTGCTGACTGCACTCAAACTACAAGAGGACGATCCTATTGGTCAACCTCCTTCAAGCTGACGAGTCGGTTCATCAGAGAAGGAGACCTGAGTCAGTTAGACCTCCTCATGAAGGTTTAAATACAGCTGTGCACACGGAGCCTGCAGCAGAGTGACCGTGGACTGAGATGACCTTCAGTGACCTCATCCACAGGGTTTAACAGGGAGCTGAGTTGTCCACAGACGACTCCTCCTCTGCATGAAGCGCCCACAACATGTGCAGTCACATCCTGGACCCCTCTGTGCTTCACAGGATCCTGTCCAAACCCACCTCTGAGCCCGCCATTAAACTGAGCAAATGTCAAAATGCAGACTGAGGTGTTTCTCTGAGCAACGCATTATAAGAGGAAGTGTTACTGACACACACACACACACACACACACACACACACACACACACACACACACACACACACACACACACACACACACACACACACACACACACACACACACACACACACACACACACACACACACACACACACACACACACACACACACACCCTGCTGCAGACTCTCCGTCTGCGCGGTCAGAGATAACAGCTGAACCTGCTTCCTGCTTCCGCTCAGAGAGTGGACCATGTTCCTGCAGCAGAGCTCAGAGCGGCACACAGATAGCAGTCTGAGGTACCTGTGGACACACCTGATGGTGGTCTGTTGGTGAACCTCAAACAGCTGTTAGCTCAGAGAGAGAAAGTCCCAAATGGACGGTCTGAAAAGGTTAAAGGTGGAGGGATGCATGATATGGATTAAGAGTGGTTTGTGCACATCTGAGGTTGAGATGCATTGAGAGACCAGCTCTGTGAACAGAGAATATACAGACTCCACCAATCCTTCATTATTGATCTGTTTGTTGTTATGCTGGTACAACCTTGACCAGAAAGACTCGCCCAGATGACTGAGAGCCACCAAAGACGAGCAGAAAAGACTCACTGTATAAGTATCAATCAATCAAACTACGTGCGCATATCTCCAGGTGCTCTGTGATTTATGATGGAACATTGCGTAAAGTTGGCGTGCAAACGTTTTTTCAAATTGTATTTATTATTAAAAATAATATTTGGCGCACGCCATATCTGGGTTTTAGGAGTAAGTATACTTTGAGTAGGGATTCTAGGCACTCTTTCATAAATGAGACCCCTGGACTCCTGGACATTTCCAGGACTTTAGGGCAGATTTTCCTGACCACACATTCTCTGAAACAACAAGAAGCTTGAATAAAAACACCTGAGAGGAGTTTCATTCTCTCTGGTATACAGGTACAGATGAAGCTCATCTCCATGACTTTCCAGGCCTGGAACTTATCTTAAGTTCCCATGACAGTTCAAAGTTTTCACGGACCATGTGAAGAGTGGTTCTTGGTTGCTTAGAGAAAAAAAAATTTGTATGAGGAGTAAAATAAGACGCGCTCTGAGTGAGAGGTATCAGTGTGACAGCTGGGAGCAGGAGCTCTCTGCAGGCTCAGCTGACTGTGTGTCCGTCTGATGTTGTTGTTGTTGTGACACTTTGCTGTCACTGAGAATAAAGGAGGGGTTAATCCTCCTGCTTCTATTGACCAATAAGTCATAAAGGCCGAACAGAGCTCTGTGAACCACAGTGATCCTCTGACAGAGCTGTCTGCAGAGCTGCAGCTCTCAAACACACTTCTGCTTCCAATTAGCTTAAATGCTACATCCAGAGGAGCTCAGCTATACTCTTTTAATTCATGGTTTCACTACGATCCTATTTCATGGCCCGCTCTCTGCAAACTCCACCAACACTTCATTAGCACGAGAAGCTGCTCTCTCATTATTCCACCACGATGCAGTCTGATTCACCGCTGCTGTAACACACAGGGTGTGTTTTCAGATCTTCAGCTGAGCGCCCCAGCAGTCTGTAAACTGAGGAGATACTCAGACTCACTGATGAATACACACACACACACGTTCACTGAGGAGTTCTTTACTTTACACACCGCAGGCCGGGGGAAGCTCCTGCTCTAGTCTGTTCTTAATCTAACACCAACATCAGGTTCAATGATGAACTCAATAACCATCTACATGTAAGGAGACGGAGGTGTTAGTGTGAAATCAGACAGGAGGAAAACCCTCTGCTGCTGCTGCTCTCCATGCTCTGCTGAGCTGACATCAACAAGAGGAGAGGACGGAGGACTGACACGGGACTTCCACCAGATCCATGTCCAGCCCGTCTCTGACCAGCTGCGGTCCGGCTCTGTGCTTCCTCGTCTATCAACAACTAACCAGTTGTGTTTTCAGAATGCAACACGGAGCAGGACCCCCGGACGGCTGGAGTCATGTGACCGAGGTTTCCCGCGGTAATTACTGAATCAAGGATTCTCCTCCTCCTCTCCTCATCCATGTTGTCTTTCTGGTCCTCTGAAAACCTCTGACCTGTTGACTCCAGGCCTGGCTCCGCTCATCATGACTTTGGTTTGTTGTTGTAGTTAAGTGAAATACGATCTGGTGATAACACAGAGTGTTTTATTCTGAAAATTAACCAGATGTTTTCATTTTGTTGTGGTGCCTAACTTCCTGTCTTGCTCCATCCGCTCTGTTGAGATTGATGCATCGTGCTCCAACGGAGAGGATCCAGTGGAAGTTAACACATTGGCTAGAATAGAAAAGTATCAGATCCGGTGCTGTGCCTGTTTAGAGAAGGACCGGACATGGGCCAGGTGGAATTTGGCAGTTAGACCCAATGTTTCTGTGTCACAGCATCTATAACGTACACACATTAGATCCATCCCTTACTCCAGTTCTCACTCTCTCACAAGCTACACTACCTCTCCAGCATCAACACACACCACCATCAGCTGGTCACCAAGAGGTCAACAAACGCAAACAGCAGAGCTGCATGTTGTTCACGACAGTTGACCATAAAGCTGCTAGTATTTAACCTCCAGATAGATGCTGATCCAACGCCTGCTCCGTGTGTCATCATGACGTGGGTCTGTCAGCTCAATGAGGAGCTCTTCTTCCTCCTCTTGAAATCAGTTGTTACTCAGCTGCAAAGTGCTGAGAAGGAGCTGCTTCATAATGCACGGAGCGCTGAGCAGGCCACAACTACAGGTGTGCTGAACTGTGCAGAGTGCGCCTCCATGCATGCAAGTTAACCCTTGAACTGGAGAGGAGCGAGAGCTGCGTGTGTAATGGAGGACTCCTTTAAAAGCGAGGAGTCAGGAGAAGTGGACGGGGGAGGGGGCTCTCTTCCTGACAGCCACACACAGAGTGGGGGAGGGTTAAAAACACCAACCACCATCTTCCTTAACTCTGCTGGCATAATGTGATGGATCCTCCCCTCTCTACCTACCCTAAGCCTCTAGCCTGACACGCTGAGGAAAACACACACAGTGTAATCAGCAGTGTGCAGAGGTGGCAGAGAATCAGGCTGTGCTGTGATTCAGAGTGTGCAGCAGCCTCTGAGTTCAGACAGAGAGAGGTAAGAGAACACTGTTCCTCATGTTCACTGGCTCTTTACTCCAAACACAACCATGCAGCAACGACACATCCAGCACCCCCACCCTGCACTCCCATCAGTCCTGTAGTGAAAAAACTGCACCCCCACCCTGCACTTCCATCAGTCCTGTAGTGAAAAAACTGCACCCCACCCTGCACTTCCATCAGTCTTGTAGTGAAAAAACTGCACCCCACCCTGCACTTCCATCAGTCCTGTAGTGAAAAAACTGCACCCCCACCCTGCACTCCCATCAGTCCTGTAGTGAAAAAACTGCACCCCCACCCTGCACTTCCATCAGTCCTGTAGTGAAAAAACTGCACCCCACCCTGCACTTCCATCAGTCTTGTAGTGAAAAAACTGCACCCAACCCTGCACTCCCATCAGTCCTGTAGTGAAAAAACTGCACCCCCACCCTGCACTTCCATCAGTCCTGTAGTGAAGGAACTGCACCCCCACCCTGCACTCCCATCAGTCCTGTAGTGAAGAAACTGCACCCCCACCCTGCACTCCCATCAGTCCTGTAGTGAAGAAACTGCACCCCCACCCTGCACTCCCATCAGTCCTGTAGTGAAGAAACTGCACCCCCACCCTGCACTCCCATCAGTCCTGTAGTGAAGAAACTGCACCCCCACCCTGCACTTCCATCAGTCCTGTAGTGAAAAAACTGCACCCCCACCCTGCCCTCCCATCAGTCCTATAATGAAAAAACTGCACCCCCACCCTGCACTCCCATCAGTCCTGTAGTGAAGAAACTGCACCCCCACGCTGCACTCCGATCAGTCCTGTAGTGAAGGAACTGCACCCCCACGCTGCACTCCGATCAGTCCTGTAGTGAAGGAACTGCACCCCCACCCTGCACTCCCATCAGTCCTGTAGTGAAGAAACTGCACCCCCACCCTGCACTCCCATCAGTCCTGTAGTCCTGTAGTGAAGAAACTGCACCCCCACCCTGCACTCCCATCAGTCCTGTAGTGAAGAAACTGCACCCCCACCCTGCACTCCCATCAGTCCTGTAGTCCTGTAGTGAAGAAACTGCACCCCCACCCTGTGCTCTGATCAGTCCTGTAGTGAAGAAACTGCACCCCCACCCTGTGCTCTGATCAGTCCTGTAGTGAAGAAACTGCACCCCCACCCTGTGCTCCCATCAGTCCTGTAGTGAAGAAACTGCACCCCCACCCTGTGCTCCCATCAGTCCTGTAGTGAAGAAACTGCACCCCCACCCTGCACTCCCATCAGTCCTGTAGTGAAGAAACTGCACCCCCACCCTGTTGTGTCAGTCCTGTTGTGCAGACTTCAGATGATAAATCAGGAAACAGGTTTTTCAGGACAGCAGATTGAAGTGTGTGTGCACAGCTTTCAACAACACGTCAGCTTGTTGTAAAACGTCTTCAACTTCACTGTGTTTATTGAACACAAGCAAGCACATGTGAGCCAAGTTCTTCCCCTCCGTCAACAAGCATACATCTTTCATCTGTCGCCCTCAAACCTCTCCACTGGGTCCGTTTATACCGACACAGAGCAGGGAGCACCACAGTCCTGATATCAGACTCCGCAGGCTCAGTCTCCTCCTCACTGTGGCAGACCAGCCAGGCCTCATAGCAACATATTCGCCCAGCTCCAGGCACACATGGTTTCAGTTAGGGGTCTGCACCTATAAACAGTTGGCCGTGGCAGCTTATTGGTCAGGAAGTGCAATGTTGACTGCAAGTCAGGACAGGCACAAGCTGCTAATGAATGATGTAGTCTCTGACAGAGGGACAGCAGAGTGTGGATCAGAGACCGACTCCCAGTTTAGGCTCAGTACGGTTTGTGAATTAACTCCTATGTTTCAGAGCACCCAAGAAAAAACAGCCGGTCCACATCTGCTGAGAGACAGAAGTCACCTGGACCATTAAACAGGGCTGAACCTGCCACACATTTCACCTCTCTCCCCTCTGTTAGCACACACTGTTTGCATGTACAAGATCAGGGCAGTCTGTACTGGTCTACAGTCTGATTTGATAGAATAGAGTACGTCAGTCAGTGATCTGAAGCCCTGCAGAGGAGAGTCACACACACTCACACTCACACAGATAAAATCTTGACTAGAATTTATAATCCTTCTTCTGACCTACAAAGCTCTTAATGATCAGACACCTTCATATCTTAAAGAGCTCATAGTGCCCTATTACCCCTCTAGAACACTACGCTCCCAACATGCAGGCCTGCTGGTCCTACCTAAAGTCTCTAAAAGTAGTATGGGAGGTAGAACCTTCAGTTATCAGGCCCCTCTCCTTTGGAATCATCTACCAGTCAGGGTCCGGGAGGCGGACACCCTCTCTACTTTTAAGAGTAGGCTTCAAACTTTCCTTTTTGATAAAGCTTATAGTTAGAGCTGGATCAGGCTTGGACCAGCTCTTAGTTATGCTGCTATAAAGGTTAGACTGCCGGGGGAACTGTCACAATGGGATCCTATCTCAGTCCCTTCCCCCCAGCCCCCTCATCACTTATTAACACTAGCAGAGCTAGCTCCAGCAGCCTTAAGTCCTCCTTCAGGTCCTCATGCCTGTGCTGGTTCCTCATGTCTCTGGTGGAGTGGTTATATGTAGGGGTGGGAACTAATAAGATTTTATCAATGTCAATGCCATTTTCGATTCTGCTTATCAATCCAATTCCTTATCAATTCTCCTAACGATCCCTGAGTATTTTTATGAGGGGGTAAATGTAGTTCTACAGTCTTCTGCACCAAAAGCAACCACTTTATTTTTTTCTAAATTATGTCTGAACCAGACTGAACATGAACATATTCAACTTGAACATACTGAGCCATAGGTTGACCTCATTCTCGGCCGCATGAGTCCAGACATGGCCCCTTGAGCCTGAGGGAAAGACTTTGAATTTGGAGAGGAAAAACGCTTTTCCTCTGGGGGTCATCACGGAGGTCTTTTATCTGCACTCTGTGCCTCATTTTCAGCTGTGTGTGACACGTAATGCAACGTACTATGATGTGACGTGACGTTGTGCTGGGAAATTAATCGTTTAGAAGAATCGATAACATTCGAGGTGTACAATTTCAAAGGAATTGATCAATTGGAACCGGTTCTAAGTCGGATCCAGTTTTCGATTCCCACCCCTAGTTACACTACATACAACTTTATCTCGACTTATTAGATCAACATACTGACAAACATGCCGAGTTACCAGATGACATCATTACCTGTGCTCCTTTACATCCAGGTAGTAAAGCTGCAGAGGGTTATGGCAGCAGACATTAACCAGAGCTACAGCTCCAGCTAGTGGTGGGAGGCTGAACTACAGCGAGGACACAACATGTGACCCACATTACAGACCAACAGTAATAAAAATATGAGTTTAACTGACAAGTTACTCTGCGAGGGTGAGGATGTTTAATCGTTTAGAGAACTGCTGACAACCTTGTTTTTTATTTCATTTAGAGAAACAAAACTTGAGATTGACTCTTTATTTCTTTATGAATCTTAAGTATAGATTACTGTATGAGCTTATAAATCCTACTCACCTTCTCTTATGTCCAACAGACACTGTAGTCTGTCCCATTTATTACTACCACTGACTGGGCACAGGTTGGCAGACTGACATTTCACTCGTGGTTGGTCTTAACCAAGCTGCAACCTCCGGCCGTGAGAATAGAAGCAAATGCAGTAGTGTTAAAAACTGCAGTTCTTCGAGAGTCCACTAGAGGCTGGCTGCAGAAACACAGGAAACCACACACACACTAAGTCAAAGAGCTGATCATTACAGCAGAAATAAACATGTGTAAAGCCTGGTTCAAAAAAGAGTTAGGTCTAAATAGGTCTTTTCTCTATCAGCACACACTGTACGGGGGGAATTTATTATAACTCATCAGTTATGAGGAGCGAAGATATTAAAGTTACGAGTTTTCCATAATGAGAGGCACAGCTAACTTGATTGACAATTGGGAACACTGTAGCTGTTAGCGATGCGGCTAAAGGCCCACCTCTTTACCTCAAACTAGCTCGAATGAAGTTAGGTTGAGTTCAACATTTCCAATATGGCAACCCCAGACGATTGGCTTCAAAACTGAGCTTCAGAAACAGATGGGTGACGTGATGCAGACTACGTCCATTATTTATAGTCTATGGTCTCAACATGACGACTAATTTCACGTTCACACGCTCAAGCAAAAGCTATTTTTGCGAATAGATAAGCAAGATTATTTTGTGTTACTCGCTCTATTCGCATGTCAAAATCGTGTGTACATGAACGTGCTAAGGCGAGAATTTTCGCAAGAGGGAGGGGGGGTTCTCACGCCAAAGCAGTTTCCTGTTATCAAACAAGGTTGAGCTTAAGGACATTGAATGGGGATGCAAAAGGGGGCAGAGCTAACTTCCTACTACAACCCATAGCTGACAGACAAAGGTTTTCATAACTCAGCAGATGATCCTCCTCCCTCTCTGTCCTCACAGTGAGCTTCTGTTTATTCCTCATCCCATGAAAACAGGTAGAGTCACAGAGTTCAGGAAGCTGCACAGAGACAGAATCAAAGTGTTCCATATATTCCAGATGAGTGAATCTCCGCTGATCCATCACACCTCATGTCACCGGCTGATCTGCATGTGGATTGGCTATCGTGGCTTGATGGATTCACTGGAGTTCAGATATTACAACTCTCTCGAATCATTTGCACGAATGAATTCGCCCAATTTGCTCGATTCGCACCGCCAGACCACTACTCGCGTCTATTCGTGTCTCTACATTGACTTCACATGTAATTCAATCGCGCAAATGATTTTTATTCGTGTTTGGTGGGAATGCCCCATAAGTTTCAACACACAAAGAGATTACCTGTGCCAGGTAGACCACCACAAATACCCAACATTACCTCCAAACTATAATCACACTGCAACTGGAGAATCTAAAACCTTTATGTTCATTAACATGTTGTTTTTGTTTGCAATCATAAAGGTTGACTACACGAAAAAAAACAGGAAGGTGCCAGAAAATATCTCCTCAACCGATTTCAATATCCTCTGATCAATCTTACAAACCACCTCCATAATCCCAGTTTGCCTCCATGATAACCTGACCGTGCACATGACTGTCAGACACCGCTCCTGTTCCTCAGCCTCTTAGGAGACTCTCTAGTGACCTGAACACAATATAAACTAAGGGTCAAAACCCGGACTAGCTACCTCAAGGCGCATAAACAACAACTACAAAAAAAACAACAACAACAACAACTGAGCTGTCAATCATGTTAAAACAGACCCATGTTCAGACCAGCTCCGGTTGTTCAGACCAGCTCCCAGTGTTAAAACCAGCTCCTAGTGTTCGGACCAGCTCCCAGTGTTCAGACCAGCTCCCAGTGCTCGGACCAACTCCCAATGTTCGGACCAGCTCCCAGTGTTCAGACCAGCTCCCAGTGTTCAGACCAGCTCCCAGTGTTCAGACCAGCTTCTACTGTTAGGACCAGCTCCCAGTGTTTGGACCAGCTCCCAGTGTTCGGACCAGCTCCCAGTGATTGGACCAGCTCCCAGTGCTCGGACCAACTCCCAATGTTTGGACCAGCTTCTAGTGTTCAGACCAGCTCACAGCATCACCATATACACCCACACACCCACACTCACACACTCACACCCACTCACACACACACACACACACTCACACACACTCACTCACGGGAGATGACTAGAAGTGGAGTTGATTCCTGATTTGAGTCACCTGTTGTGTTCAGTGTCAGTGTCTTCATGAAGTCATGTAAATCAATACTTAAAGAGTCATACAATAACCCTGCCTTGGCTGGATCAGGCTTTTGTTGACTGACGTTAGCATTTAGCTCTCTTATTGAGAGGCATGGACACAGACACTGTTGTGCCTTGAAATCATATCCTGTGTAATAAATTTGCATAGTGTCCGTGACGTCCCCCATCTGTTCCTGAAGCACTGTTTTGAGGCAATCATCAGCAGGAGCCATGTTGGAAATGCTGAACTTAACCTAACTTCTGTTAGGTTCCTCGCGAACAGCAACAGTGTTCCCGCCTGTCAGTCAAGTCAGCCGTGTCCTTATTTTGGCAAAACTTGTAAGTTGAATATATTCGACAATAACGTAATATAATATATTGACCACCCATCCAGTGTGTGCTGAAAGAGAAATGAGCTACTCAGACCTAAACTAATTTTTTGAACCAGGCTGTAAACATGTTTATTTCTGCTGTAAAGATCGTCTCTTTGAATGGGTGTGTATGTGTTTCTGGTGTTTCTGCAGCAGCCTCAAGTGAACGCTCGATGAACTGCAGTTTTTAACACTTGAGCATGGCCTTCATATTTGAAGACCAGAAGTTGCCAGCTTAGCGAAGCAAAGTTATTTTGGCTTGATCCATGAACCGAACTGTGAAAATGGTGATCCGTGTTTTGACTAAGGGTTCTGAGATCTTTTAGCCCCCAGAACTACTTTCCCCTGAACTAAAAAGTTCCTGTGCCCCTATTGTTGTCTGCATTTAACCGTGGGCTGAAGTCCCGGGTAGATTGTGTAAATCAGGCCAGTGACGTATTGAGAAAAAAAAAGTAAATGCACTACACCACCAGACCAGTAGAGGGCAGTAAAACAAAGAGGAATGACATTCATCACAGATGACACCATAGAAGCAGACAGACAGGCAGGTATCATTAACACAACAGTTAGCCTGTTAGCATGAAGAGACTCAGCTGGTGCTGTTTTAGAGATAAGCGCAAGTAGCAAAGACGTTTCAACACGGCTTTAAAATCCTTTTGAACTCAAAAAGCTGTGGCAGAGATCGGCTGGTGTTTTGGTTTAAACAGCGACCCTGTTAACTGGAGACTTTCAGCCGGATGCATCCCTCATAAATGTCTTTAGACCATCATTAAATATCGGATGAGGATATTTTGAAATCTTAATAAAAACTAAACTAGTTTGCATTCCCAGGAACTCCCTCTGTGTTTCAACAGCTGTGTAAACTCCACAAACACTGACACGTTCAGCTGAAGGTCTCCAGTTTACAGGGTCACTTTTAAAACCGGAACACCGGGAGAGACGCATTCACGGTGGGCTGAGAGAAGACTACTGTTACAAGCTGCTGAATCAAGAGAATCACAGCTTCTTCTTTTGAAAAGTACACACACATACAAAAAAGATAGAACAAATAAAAACTAATGAAAGAAAGAGAAATCAAGGGAATCACAGATGTGTTTGATGTTAATGTGGACGGAGGGAGGAATAAAAACACTGAGGTTAATCTACCAATCAGACACGTTCAGCATTGCAGGCCCTGCCCCCGAAAGTCCCAGGACCTTTGAAAAGTACTACCCCCCTAGCAGGGGCTTTTTAGGGGGGAGATTATCTACACCTGAACTAAATTTAGACCCTGGGTCCACAGGTCGAAACGCACGTAGTTCAGGGTAAAGTTCCTCCAGTTGAAAAACGCCTTTAGCGAAGCAAAGTTAAATAAATGTCCCTGTCTTTTATTTTGCGTTGACTCATGAACCGAACTATGAAAATGGTGATCCGTTGCACCCCTAGTACTTACCCTCTCCATAAACTACTAACAATAGAGTATCACACAGATGTTAAATTCCAGTGCATCGTTTTTAACTTTAAAAAGATTTAATCTCCGAGGAGTCAAAAATAAGTCCTGATTTAAAGAACGTGCAGTGTATTTTTCTTTAATCTAAAGAACAAACTCAAGGGAACGAGTTGCAGCTTCAAAACTGACCAAATAGTTGATTTTAACACTAAGTCCCGCCTTTGACAGGTCCGATAGCCAATCATAGCTCAGGATGTTTGAGTAGCACCTCGGACAGCCAATCAGATCTCAAGGGGACCCCTGGCCACCCCTCTGTACGTGCCCCTGTTACAGTGTAGAAAACAGAACCTAGCCTGCTCAGAAACCAGCACAAAGTCCACAAAGACTGGGTAAATGTGGTACCTGAGGGCTGCGCTGCCCCTCAGGCTTTGTTGGACTCAGACTCTTTAGACTGTGAGACCGAGAGAAGCTACAGGTCATGATTTAACATTTCCATCTCCGGCTGCTTCAGAGGAGAGCTCAGTGGAAAAAGTAGCCCAACATGAGCTCCGGTAAAAAGACCCTTAATGAACCTTTACTGATATAAACCTGAGAGCAGACTCAGGGGGGGTAGTGGATCTGGTTCTGAGGCTGGACTCTGAGGTTCTCCCTCGGCCCAGAGGGGAGCAGACCCCTCAGTTAGCTTAGCCGTGAACTTTTTCCACTTGTGAAACTTCAGGTTTCCATTTTCTCTGTGACACAATGAAGCTAGCAGTGAGAGTTTCCCTTCTCTCAAAGTCCACTAAAACACTCTAAAACCCCACCATTTCTCTCCGGTAACAGCCCGAGGTAACTCAGGGACACTCACCGCTCAGTCTGCGCTCCCCGGGCTGCCTACAACACCCGAGCCCGCCGCCGGAGCTCCGGAGGGCCGCGGAGCTCGGAGAGGGGTCCAGCCAGGACCAGGGACACGGAGAGCCAGCTGAACCGAGGCCCTGGGCCTTGTGTGTCCTCGGACCCGCGTTTGGGGAGGTGTACCAGGCCCTGCGCCGTGTGACAGAGACTAATACCTTTCTGACAGCTCCTCTTCTTCAGCCCCCCCTCCCCTCGACAGCCTTCTCTTTTCTCTTTTTCTCTCTTCCAGCAGATACGAATCAAAATACTGGCTCACAATATGGCGGCTGCTCCAGTGAGCTGCTCTCGCGAGAGTTGGAAGAAAGCGTGTTTTCCTTTTTTCACAAGTTTCCTAAAGTTGTGTCGGGGAAGGGAGGGGACAGGAGTGATTGCAAAATGGACCGAGCAGGCTGCCCCTGCTGCAGGAAGCAAACAAAGGGGGACAATCAAGACCCGGTCCAGCTGTCAGGATGCTGGGATCAGAGACATGCAGGAGGCTAGGTAGTCTTAATCCTTTTTATCGAATCAAACAGTGTCAACAATGTCACTAACTCGACCTTTCTCAACCATAGACTGTAAATAAAAGGTCTCAACCTTTCCTGAGAAAAAGGATCAAGGTCAGAGGTCATCTACAGAGCAGCCTGAGGAACATATCAGAAGTGCTGTCACACATGTAAGACTCACAGACTACACGCTGCTTTATTCTTTCAAACAGATACCTAATACAAGGCTTCAGAATGAAAGAAGTCACTCATTTTGTTTTACTGAAAGAATAATCTGTAGTAGTCCTCAGACTGCTGGGTCTATTCTGATTGGTCCTCACATAGCAACATCTCTTAGCAACAGTCTGTTATTCCTCAATAGCAGATCTACTATCGGTGTGTCCAAGTGGGGTCGTATTTGTCAGCTGAAAGCTTCAATCAATCAATCTTTATTTGTATAGAGCCAAATTACAACGAACGTTATCTCAAGACTCTTTTACAAACAGAGCAGGTCTAGACCACTCTATGTCAAATTATGAACAGAGACCCAACACCAAGACTGGATAAGACTGTTTTAGAAACCGCCTACTGTACTAGCAGTACGTATTGGTTTGGTCTAAATTCAGTATGTAGTATGTGAACATGAGCAAAATCTTCAGTATGCCAAAACTCCCCGGATGTCTACTGATTTGTGAAAATCAGTAGACATCCGGGTGGACACGTTCTTTGCTCTTCTTTTTTTGACGGGGAGCACTCAGTTTTTATGTGCTGGGAAAATTATTAAATTCCATATAAACCACTTCTTAACTTTTTAAATCACAAGTGATGCCAAAGAAGCAGTTCATCTATCAGCCTGTTCATTGTTTACTTCCACTTTCCTAAACCAGAAATTCCGTGACGTCTTGCCCAGCGTACTGCAACACAGATCCAACAGAACAGTTAGACTACAGACTAAATTCAAACGCAGGATGTACTACATTAGTATGTAGTATGTAGCAGGCCGTTTCAAAAACAGCCTCAGACTTACCCCACCTTAATCCACCATGAGCATTGCACCTCACAGTATTTAGCTAGTTACAGCGGAGAAGACAAACTTCCTTTAACAGGCAGAAACCTCGAGCAGGACCAGACTCATGTTAGACAGACATCTTCCGTTATTATTGCACCTCAGACTATGCGTGTTGTTAAATGAATGATTTGAGTAGATAGTTTTAGTGGAGGAACCCTTCATGGTCAGGGTCCTGCTCATTTAAACATACATTATCCCATACGTAACATTACATTATTGTCACTACACATTACACATGTAGCTTTCTAAAAGATACAGACGTATGGGCACTTTAAATACTACACACTGTACCACTGTACCTTTAAATACTACACTGTACCTTTAAATACTACACACTGTACCTTTAAATACTGCACACTGTACCTTTAAATACTACACCCTGAACCTTGAAATACTGCACACTGTACCTTTAAATACTGCACATTGTACCTTTAAATACTGCACACTGTACCTTTAAATACTACAAATTATACCTTTAAATACTGCCCACTGTACCTTTAAATACTACACACTGTACCTTTAAATACTGCACATTGTACCTTAAAATACTGCACACTGTACCTTTAAATACTGCACACTTTACCTTTAAATACTACAAATTGTACCTTCAAATACTACACACTGTACCTTTAAATACTACACATTGTACCTTTAAATACTACACACTGTACTGTACCTTTAAATACTACACACTGTACCTTTAAATACTGCACACTTTACCTTTAAATACTACACACTGTACCTTTAAATACTACACACTGTACCTTTAAATACTGCACACTGTACCTTTAAATACTGCACACTGTACCTTTAAATACTACTCACTGTACCTTTAAATACTACTCACTGTACCTTTAAATACTACACACTGTACCTTTAAATACTACACACTGTACCTTTAAATACTGCACACTGTACCTTTAAATACTACTCACTCTACCTGTATTTTAAGTTATCTAGTACTGACCCAGGCCATCACACACACACACACTCTCACACAGGGTGAGTGAGAAACAGACACTTGTTGAGGCATCATGAAAACGGACAGTGCAATTGTTCTTCAGAGACCTGGATGGAAACATATGTCATCCTGTGTGTCAGCGTTATGCAGTGACTCACACATACACACACATACACACAGACTCACACAGATTTTGGCCCCTACTATCTCAGATTGGGACCCCTGACTGTGTTTGATGCTTGGGGAGCTAAAATCCCCTTCAGAGCGAAAGGGCGGACACACACAGCACAGTCTGTTATCCTCTGAGTGCACAGTATTCATTACTCTACACAATGCCTCCACACTGAGGGATGTGCTGCGTGTGTATGTGTGTGTGTGTGCGTGTGTATGTGTGTGTGTGTGTGTGTGTGTGTGTGTGTGTGTGTGTGTTTCTGTGTGTTTCTGTGTGTTTCTGTGTGTATCTGTGTGTGTGTGTGTGTGTGTGTGTGTGTGTTTGTCTGTGTCTGTGCATGTGCATGTGCGTGTGTGTGTTTGTGTCAGGCTGGTGAATCAGCAGAAACAGAAGAAACGTCCTCACAGAGCATGTCAGTATTGAACCTGGTTGTTGTGGCTGTATTTTCCAGTTTGACTGAAGTGACTGAGTGTTACAGCCTTCACACTCACAGTCCAGGCTCAGTTTGTCTGCCGAACATAGACACACACACTGAAACAAGGAGAAACAGGGAGCCATGTCCATATGAAAGCAGCAGCCTGAGATAAATCCAAACCTGCTGGGACACTTCAGTCCTGCTAGTGGCCCTCACTCCTGGTCTTGGCCTCTTTGAGCAGCAGGGCTGACCACCCACATTCTTGGCATGGAAAGAGGCCCATTTCTCACGGTCCAAGGACAGCTTGTCTCGGGTCAGCAGTTTAGATTTAGCTCTGTAGTGGGTCTCCACTCATTGTTCCCCTCTTAAACTAACCTCTGTGCTTGTCCACCAGCCGTTAGGGGAGGGTGATACAGTCACTGAGCTGCTCACAGGCTAAGCTGTTCCTAAGGAGAGGGAGAGAGAGAGCTGGAGGTTTCAGTCTGTGTGTTCTTTCATTATTGGGACTAAACTACAGACTGTGCTCAAGAAGAGAAGGAAAACACCTGGTGTACAAGGTGGAGCACATTCAGCAGTGCTTTGGATGTACAGAGGCTGTAATGACGGACTCCACAGGATGCACATAGAGGACTCATAGGCTATGTTCACACTACAGGCAAAAGTGGCCCAAATCCGATTTTTTAGGGGTCAAGTGACCAGGTCAGATTTTTTGAGAGGCAGTGTGAACACTCAAATCTGGCCCAAATCTGATTTTTTCAAATTAGATTTAGACCACTTACATATGTGGTCCTGAATCCGATACAGATCAGATTTTTTTCAATGCGACCTCAGTGTGAACGGCCAAGGCTGATTTGATGCGCATTTGATACTTTCACGTCCCTTTACAGCGACACACGTCACAATTCTTCGTGGCGGTTGCCTTGCAAAAATGGAGGATAGCAACGATGGAGCAAGTCAATGGAGGGACAGCGAGGTCTTGGACCTTATAAATATATGGGAGGACACTTCCATACAAGCAAAGCTTGAGGGTCATACCGTAACCGGTCTGTGTTTGAAAGTATATTGAAAGAGCTTGTGAAAAGGCTGCATGTGACGTCATTGTTACTGTTCTTTAGCGCATGCAGGGCAGTTCAGTGCAGCAAATAGTTCACTGTGGAATCGGATACAGGTCACATTATAGATGGGAATATGAACAGGGAAACAAAAAATCAGATCTGAGCAAAAAATCTGAATTGAGCATTAAGCCTTGCAGTGTGAACGTAGCCAAAGTGACGTTAATGAGAAACTGAACCTCCTGAACCATGATGATCAGCTCAGATGTCATTCTCCTCCCAATGTTGAGGTATCAAGCTAAGTCTGAGCCCTGTTCTTTGATTTTCAACCCTAAATTATGGTCCCAGTAATAGGCAGTTTTCAGTGAGAGGGTTCATTATCACCCAGCCGTTTGCAGGACTTGATTCTTATTGGTCTAAACCTCATAATAATGGTGATTAATTCTCTACAACAAAAGCTACTCCTGAACCAACCCGATCACACGCATCACAGAAGGTCCATCCAGTGATATAAAGGAAAGCAACCAGACACAGACATCTTCAGGAGATAGACTACACCCAGTCTTACCTGGGCTAACAAAGATCTGGACTGCTGCTCAGTGGTCCAAAGTCCTCTTTAAGATGAAAGTTAGCCTTTCATTTATAAATCCAGGTCCTAGAGTCAGGAGAAGGAGAGCAGAGGCACAGAGTCAAAAAAGACAAAATAACTACAAAGAGACAAAACAACTACAAAACGACAAAACAACTACACAGAGACAAAATAACTACAAAGAGACAAAACAACTATACAGGGACAAAACGACTACAAAACGACAAAACAACTACACAGAGACAAAACATCAACAAAGAGACTTAACAACTACACAGAGACAAAATAACTACACAGAGACAAAACAACAACACAGAGACAAAACAACTACAAAACGACAAAACAACTACACAGAGACAAAAAAACTACAAAACAACTACACAGAGACAAAACAACTATAAAACGACAAAACAACTACACAGAGACAAAACAACTACAAAACGACAAAACAACTACACAGAGACAAAAAAAACTACAAAACGACAAAACAACTACACAGAGACAAAACAACTACACAGAGACAAAACAACTACACAGAGACAAAACAACTACACAGAGACAAAACAACTACACAGAGACAAAATAACTACACAGAGACAAAACAACTACACAGAGACAAAACAACTACACAGAGACAAAACAACTACACAGAGACAAAACAAATACACAGAGACAAAACAACTACACAGAGACAAAAAAAACTACAAAACGACAAAACAACTACACAGAGACAAAACAACTACACAGAGACAAAACAACTACACAGAGACAAAACAACTACACAGAGACAAAACAACTACACAGAGACAAAACAAATACACAGAGACAAAACAACTACACAGAGACAAAACATCAACAAAGAGACATAACAACTACACAAAGACAAAACAACTACACAGAGACATAAGAACTACACAAAGACAAAACAACTACACAGAGACAAAACATCAACAAATAGACATAACAACTACACAGAGACAAAACAACTACACAGAGACAAAACGACTACAAAACGACAAAACAACTACACAGAGACAAAACATCAACAAAGAGACTTAACAACTACACAGAGACAAAATAACTACACAGAGACAAAACATCAACAAAGAGACATAACAACTACACAGAGACAAAATAACTACACAGAGACAAAACAACTACACAGAGACAAAACAACTACACAGAGACAAAATAACTACACAGAGACAAAACAACTACACAGAGACAAAACATCAACAAAGAGACATAACAACTACACAGAGACATAACAACTACACAGAGACAAAATAACTACACAGAGACAAAACAACTACACAGAGACAAAACATCAACAAAGAGACAAAACAACTACACAGAGACAAAATAACTACACAGAGACATAACAACTACAAAACGAAAAAACATATACAAAGAGACAAAACATCTACAAAGAGACAAAACATCAACAAAGAGACAAAACATCTACAAAGAGACACAACTAAACAGAGAAAAAACAACTACACAGAGACAAAACAACTACACAGACAAAACAGCTACACAGAGACAAAACATCAACAAAGAGACATAACCACACAGAGACAAAATAACTACACAGAGACAAAACAACTACACAGACAAAACAGCTACACAGAGACAAAACATCAACAAAGAGACATAACTACATAGAGACAAAATAACTACACAGAGACAAAACAACTACAAAACGATAAGCAACTACACAGACAAAACATCTACAAAGAGACATACCAACTACACAGAGACAAAACAACTACACAGAGACATAACAACTACACAGAGACAAAACAACTACACAGAGACAAAACAACTACACAGAGACAAAATAACTACACAGAGACATAACAACTACACAGACAAAATAACTACACAGAGACAAAACAACTACACAGAGACATAACAACTACACAGAGACATAACAACTACACAGAGACATAACAACTACACAGAGACATAACAACTACACAGACAAAATAACTACACAGAGACAAAACAACTACATCGAGACATAAAAACTACACAGACAAAATAACTACACAGAGACAAAACAACTACACAGAGACATAACAACAACACAGAGACAAAACAACTACACAGAGACAAAACAACTAGAAAGAGACAAAACAGCTACTAAGAGACATAACAACTACATTGAGATAAAACAACTACACAGAGATAAAACAACTAGAAAGAGACAAAACAACTACAAAGAGATAAAACAACTACATTGAGACAAAACAACTACAAAGAGATAAAACAACTACACAGCGACAAAACAACTACTAAGAGATAAAACAACTACATTGAGACAAAGCAACTACACAGAGACAAAACATCTACAAAGAAACAAAACAGTTCACAGAGACAAAACAACTACACAGAGACAAAATAACTACACAGAGACATAACAACTACACAGAGACAAAACATCTACAAAGAGATAAAACAACTACACAGAGACAAAACAACTACTAAGAGATAAAACAACTACATTGAGACAAAACAACTACAAAGAGATAAAACAACTACATTGAGACAAAACAGCTACACAGAGACAAAACAACTACATAGAGACAAAACAACTACACAGAGACATAACAACTACACAGAGACATAACAACTACACAGAAACATAACAACTACACAGAGACAAAACAGCTACACAGAGACATAACAACTACACAGAGACATAACAACTACACAGAAACATAACAACTACACAGGGACAAAACAACTACACAGAGACAAAACAACTACAAAGAAACAAAACAGTTCACAGAGACAAAACAAGTACAAAGAGACAAAACAGTTCACAGAAACAAAATAACTACACAGAGACATAACAACTACACAGAGACAAAACAACTACACAGAAACAAAACAACTACACAGAGACATAACAACTACACAGAGACAAAACATCTACAAAGAAACAAAACAACTACACAGAGACAAAACAGCTACACAGAGATAAAACAACTAGAAAGAGACAAAACAACTACCAAGAGATACAACAACTACATTGAGACAAAACAACTACAAAGAGATAAAACAACTACATTGAGACAAAACAGCTACACAGAGACAAAACAACTACATAGAGACATAACAACTACACAGAGACATAACAACTACACAGAGACATAACAACTACACAGAGACATAACAACTACACAGAGACAAAACAACTACACAGAGACATAACAACTACACAGAGACAAAACAACTACAAAGAAACAAAACAGTTCACAGAGACAAAACAGCTACACAGAGATAAAACAACTAGAAAGAGACAAAACAACTACTAAGAGATAAAACAACTACATTGAGACAAAACAACTAAAAAGAGATAAAACAACTGCACAGAGACAAAACAACTACACAGATATAAAACAACTACACAGAGACAAAACAACTACTAAGAGATAAAACAACTACACAGAGACAAAACAACTACTAAGAGACACAACTAAACAGAGAAAAAACAACTACACAGAGACAAAACAACTACACAGACAAAACAGCTACACAGAGACAAAACATCAACAAAGAGACATAACCACACAGAGACAAAATAACTACACAGAGACAAAACAACTACACAGACAAAACAGCTACACAGAGACAAAACATCAACAAAGAGACATAACTACATAGAGACAAAATAACTACACAGAGACAAAACAACTACAAAACGATAAGCAACTACACAGACAAAACATCTACAAAGAGACATACCAACTACACAGAGACAAAACAACTACACAGAGACATAACAACTACACAGAGACAAAACAACTACACAGAGACAAAACAACTACACAGAGACAAAATAACTACACAGAGACATAACAACTACACAGACAAAATAACTACACAGAGACAAAACAACTACACAGAGACATAACAACTACACAGAGACATAACAACTACACAGAGACATAACAACTACACAGAGACATAACAACTACACAGACAAAATAACTACACAGAGACAAAACAACTACATCGAGACATAACAACTACACAGACAAAATAACTACACAGAGACAAAACAACTACACAGAGACATAACAACAACACAGAGACAAAACAACTACACAGAGACAAAACAACTAGAAAGAGACAAAACAGCTACTAAGAGACATAACAACTACATTGAGATAAAACAACTACACAGAGATAAAACAACTAGAAAGAGACAAAACAACTACAAAGAGATAAAACAACTACATTGAGACAAAACAACTACAAAGAGATAAAACAACTACACAGCGACAAAACAACTACTAAGAGATAAAACAACTACATTGAGACAAAGCAACTACACAGAGACAAAACATCTACAAAGAAACAAAACAGTTCACAGAGACAAAACAACTACACAGAGACAAAATAACTACACAGAGACATAACAACTACACAGAGACAAAACATCTACAAAGAGATAAAACAACTACACAGAGACAAAACAACTACTAAGAGATAAAACAACTACATTGAGACAAAACAACTACAAAGAGATAAAACAACTACATTGAGACAAAACAGCTACACAGAGACAAAACAACTACATAGAGACAAAACAACTACACAGAGACATAACAACTACACAGAGACATAACAACTACACAGAAACATAACAACTACACAGAGACAAAACAACTACACAGAGACATAACAACTACACAGAGACATAACAACTACACAGAAACATAACAACTACACAGGGACAAAACAACTACACAGAGACAAAACAACTACAAAGAAACAAAACAGTTCACAGAGACAAAACAAGTACAAAGAGACAAAACAGTTCACAGAAACAAAATAACTACACAGAGACATAACAACTACACAGAGACAAAACAACTACACAGAAACAAAACAACTACACAGAGACATAACAACTACACAGAGACAAAACATCTACAAAGAAACAAAACAACTACACAGAGACAAAACAGCTACACAGAGATAAAACAACTAGAAAGAGACAAAACAACTACCAAGAGATAAAACAACTACATTGAGACAAAACAACTACAAAGAGATAAAACAACTACATTGAGACAAAACAGCTACACAGAGACAAAACAACTACATAGAGACAAAACAACTACACAGAGACATAACAACTACACAGAGACATAACAACTACACAGAGACATAACAACTACACAGAGACAAAACAACTACACAGAGACATAACAACTACACAGAGACAAAACAACTACAAAGAAACAAAACAGTTCACAGAGACAAAACAGCTACACAGAGATAAAACAACTAGAAAGAGACAAAACAACTACTAAGAGATAAAACAACTACATTGAGACAAAACAACTAAAAAGAGATAAAACAACTACACAGAGACAAAACAACTACACAGATATAAAACAACTACACAGAGACAAAACAACTACTAAGAGATAAAACAACTACACAGAGACAAAACAACTACTAAGAGATAAAACAACTACATTGAGACAAAACAACTACACAGACAAATCAACTACAAATATATAAACAACTTCAAAGAGATAAAACAACTACACAGATACAAAACAACTAGAAAGGGACAAGAGAAATACTGTGGAGTAAAGGTAAACCACCGTCCCTGCTTCAGATACAGCATGAATAAAAACCTTTAGCTTCTGAATATAAATGAGAAGAGGGTAAACAGTGAGCTCTCAGAGTCTGTTTGAGGCAGGCTTAAAGGCGGGGCGTAATGTGGAGGTCTGCAAACTTCAGACTGATGATGGACCGAGGAGAGGAGTGATGGCAAGTCTCCAGACACCAATCTCCTACCCTTTAGGTCAAACTGACTCTCTGTGGACTCTGAGGACTCTGTGGACTCTGTGGACGGCCCACTAAGTCTGTCTGAGTGAAGAGGAGAAAGAGGAACACAGGGCTACAGCACGATAACAGCAGAGAAGGTTTTATAAGAGGGCTGGGGACCCACATCAAAGACCATCAGTAAGAAGACTGACCTAAGTATCAGTCAGTCAGTCGTCTTTAGTCAAACATTGTGTAACATCTATTTATCCTGATTCTGTATCTGCTCTGACCCAACCAGGTCAAACAATGACTCCACTGCACAACAGAGTCTGAAGAGTGCACTGACACATCAGTCCAACATCCCACGCCAGGCAGCACACCGCTCACCAGGGAGAGAGGGAGAGACAGACAGACAGACAGAGAGAGAGAGAGAGAGAGAGAGAGAGAGAGAGAGAGAGAGAAAGAGAGAGAGAGAGAGCGGGAACTGTGTTACTGTAAACTCAAAATGTAGTCAAAGAGTCCACTTTCAGGTCTCAACAACACGGAGACAAAACAACTTCACTGAGACAAAACAACTACACAAAGACAAGACAACTACAAAGAGACAAAATAACTACACAGACACAAAACAACCTGCAAAGAGACTTAATTACTACACAGAGACAAAAAACTACAGAGACTTACTACAGAGTGAAAACAACTATACTGAGACACAGAACAACTACAAAAGAGAAAACAATTACACAGAGACAAATCGACTACGAAGAGACAAAACAACTACAAAGAGACTAAATACCTACAGGAAACAAGACAGCCACAAAGAAGCAAAAAATTAAAGCAAAGAGTTAAAAAAACGATACAGAGGTGCAGAAAAGCAAAAAGTGATGAAAGCCAGAAAGAGATGTAAACTGACTCTATAGAGAAAAATTCATACGAAGAGAAGAAGAACAGTAAATGAAACACAAAGAGCCTGTGATGTCTGAAAAGACGTCACTGTTATTTTATTTATTTATTGAACCTGTGTTTTGTGTATGTCATTGGATTGATCTGAGACTTTCAGTTGTATTTGGATAAACAGTGACTGTTCCTTTGGTAGAGGCGCAGGCTATTATAGTGTAATCAGACCTTAGAGCACCAAAAATAACTGTAACCTTAATAAACATTAAAAGGTTTGTTTTTTGTTTACAGGAACTAAACAAACATGTAATGATTGATACTAGATTTTTTTGCCATATTTTATACAGTCTATGATCTGTCCTCATTCAGCTCTGCTCCTTCTCTTTGACGTTGACTCACCTTGAAAACATGATGTTCTGACTTTTAAAGGTTCAATAAAATGAGATTGATCTGTTTACATGACCAAGTTGCCTTTTAAGCAAAGTATAAATTCATTGTAAAAAATGAATCCAGCCTCTCAGTTCCTAACCTCAGTGATGCAGTGATGTGAGTGGGTAGGGATGCTGTGATAATGAGGTGCTGCTCTGATTGGATTGCAGAGGCGCAAAACAAACATGGCGAGCTCTCCAGAAGAACCTCAAAGTTGTTTCTTGTAACAAACTGAATATTATCAGCAGAATAGGTGATGGCGCTCCTGCTGTTGTAGTGTCACACACTGTGGGTAAGATCCTTTTAAGCAGAGTTTTATACTGACCCTGGTTGTTGAAGCAGTCTGAGGTGAAGTGGTTGGCACAAACAGATAAATCAGCACCAACTGTAGCCGGCACGTTGTTGTTAAATATAAAAAGCACCCACCGCCCCAGGTCCCGGGACAGAATCTAAACATTTGAGCTGGTTTTTATCACCAACAGGAGAGCAGTGGCATGTCTGGCTCTGATCTTTGACATCTCAACTCTAAAGGCTGATTTATACTTCTGCGTTGAATCAACGGCGTACCCTACGCCGGGGGTCCACGTAGCTCCCATACCTACGCCGAGGCCTACACACGTAGCTGATGTGCACCTCCTCCAAAATGTAACTCCCCGTAGAGCCGACGCGGACCACAAGCCCTGTGATTGGTCCGCTTGGCGGCTTTGTCTTTCCCCGCATTTACAGCACTTCCGGGATCCCGGACATCGGCCGCACATCAGCCGTGTATTTGATCTCCTCCTCTCTATTCTTCATGTAATCATGTCTGTATGATAAACAGCAACATGTATCAGCTGTAGATTAACAGAACACGCTCTGAATCTCTGTGGAAAAGGAAACAGAGATCGTAGCGGGACCGGAAGCAGGCGACCAGCTATTAGAGAGATCACACTGCCCTCTGGTGTTTCGGCAGAGAATTGCTGCGTGACATGGACACATCGACACACAAGTTCTAGGTGCTCATGTCCGCGTCATCCCCTGCTGCATAGGGGAGACGCAGAAGTATAAATCAGCCTTAAGCCACCGCAGTAGGTAGACGCAGAAAAAGAGGAGGAGGCAGAATCCCTCTGGGAGTTGGTGGTTTTACATGCATGTCTTTACAAAGCTCTCCTGTTCTTACGTCACATCAGGAGAAAACTTAAATCAAACTTTTTCCCTACAAATATGTTTTTAATGAGAAGGAAGTGTTCTCATTATATAGAGCTTTGAACCTTGTGTCTGTTATCTCTCCCTCTTCTGGTTTCAGTGACTCTAGAGATCAGCAGCTAAGAAACGCTCACTCCAGCTCTGGATCACAGGACAGGATGTTGCTCCACTTTTGCCTCTCAGAGATGGTTGGGGTCCAGTAGCTCCTCAGGCTGTGACCACACATTTGACCGTAGCGTTAGCCGCATGCACAACTGCAAATAATTGGCCAATTAACTAATTGTGCCATGAAAGTGAGGCTGGTGCAAAACGTCATATGTCCAGGGAACCTCCTGGAAAACCCTGATCCAGCAAATTCAAACTGCCCATGTCAATACGCATAAACAACAATAAACATGGCGAGCGGTACCGGTGTGACTGAGAGAGGATGAAGAATCTAGAATGAACAAACAGCTGTTATCAGCAAGTCAATCAACGTCAAAGAGAACAAACAAGGAGAAAGGGAAAGTTTGGCTTCAGATCTTGAACCAGGTAAATGCGTGTGGTGTTTCTGAGTGCACAGTAGAAGACCGAAGAAATAAAATCAGCAACATGAAAGCAGCTTTGAGCAACAGGCAACCCCACCAACGAGGACCACCTGTCCCCCCATTGAAGGATGAGGACTTGTTAACGGAGTTGTTTGGGAAGGATGCACTTCACAGTGTTGCTGGTAGGTTACTTAAGAATGATGTCGTGTCTCCTAAATCTAAATTTGCTGTATTTCAATCAGGAGAGACACAATTTGAATATTAAAGATTATTTATTACAACTGAATGAATGATGAAACTTGACAGAAATCTTTGGCGTAAGGACTCTATGGGGATAATGTTGTGAGCGTAGGATGCATGAATTTGGCAGCTGAAGAAATCCCCCTAGAGTCCAGACACTGGTGGTGGTGGTTGATGATCCTAGGAATTGAAGACTTGCAGAGACCAGGTGGAGATGGGGAGGTGGAGGGGTGCGCACCATCAATGCAAGAGGAACTAGCTGGAGAGAGAGACGCATTTAAAAAGACAGCAGAAAGTTGATAGGCTGACGATAAGGGCGTGCCACTGAGCTATTGGATGACGCAGCTGCTAGTTAACCAATGACAGCTCCGGAGCATGCAGCTGGAAGCGGGTGAGCTATTGAACGAGGGAGAGGAGAGTTAAACAACTGCTGTGATTGCTTTATAGTCTTCCTGTCGGAACTTTCGCTAGAGCTACATATTACGACATCGTCATTCTTTTCCAAAGGATTGGTTCGATCCCTAAATATCCGTGGTCTTAGCATATTTGGTCTTCAACGGTAACACATAAGCACGATGTCCTCCATCCTTTAAACAGCCTAACAGGTGAGGTAATCCTGCTGTTAGCACCTGTAATGGTGGGGTCTACCTCCATTAAATGTAATGCTTTGTTGGGGCATTAACCTGGCTCATGCAGACCACTAATCGACTTCTTTTTCACCATTAGTACAAACAGCCCGTTTTCCTCGCTAATGGCTGGATGTGGGCACGTGCATACGGGCCCAGCCTGAGACCACGCTAACGTTTTTACCACAGTGTCAACAAGTAGAGGGGGGATGGGATGGACTGCTCTCTGGAGTGATCTGATGTGAGGTGTGATCAGGTCGTCCGTGGTGTTTCTATGTGTTTTGAACCATCAGGTATCTCACACAGCTGCTATAGTTTCTATCATGCCTTTTTTACAGCGTCTCCTTGTCATGCTCTTCCCTCTCAGTCATGCTGTTATATGTCATGCAGTGTTCGTGTCATGTCATGTTGTGATAGCTGCATGTACCTGCATGTTCACTGAGTACGAGCACTTAAAGGAAAAAACAGCCAAACATAATCATAATCTGAGCTCTGATGATACAGAGCTGCTCTCTCAGCACTCATGTGACCCTCAGGGTTTGTTCTGAGTGTCTGCAGATATAACAGGTCTATGGCAGTCTGTAGTGACTTCAGAGTCAGGTTTGGAGAGGTTAGGTTTGTGTGTGGGAGGAGGAGGAAACAGGATCATGTGCATTGAAACATTCTGCTGAGCTCTGTCCAAGTCATAAATTTCCTTCAAGTGGTAGCAGCAACACTGCAGGCTGATCCGCCGATGATCGCTGCTGCCAGGACTCACAAGCTGCCAAGTCTCAGCTTGTCGGTGCTGGTTTCACTCGTCAAACCGCCATCCCACGAAGAGCTCTGAGTGCAACGCTCACCTCTGCTGTGTTACCCAGTGTCTTCATATAAGAGCTCTGATTATCCTGTTCATCCTGTGTAATGAGTGTGTGTGTTGCATTAACTGATCATTCTGAGCACTCACCTTCTACTTCGTTCTGTTCTTCCTCACGTACAGATGATCTCCCTCTCCATGGAACAGTAAAACCAGGCTTTAAACATCAGAAACAACACAAACCTCCTGAAACAGAGATGAAAGCCTGCAGCCGGAATATCTTTGAAGATATATCACAAACTACCTGTCCCTGCAAAGACTGAGATGTAGGCCCAAATAACAAAACATGTAGAACAGCTCAGAGACGTCACCCATTGGTTCCTGAGGAGGTTATGAAGCCCAAAGATGGAGGTCCCCATGCTGGAAATGTTGACTCCAGCTAACTTCAGGTCAACACAGATGGTGGTCCTCGTGCAGGCCTCAAGCCTCCTGACAAACAGCCACAACACTGTGAGTCAGCTAGGCCACGCCCCTCATTATGCAAATATGTTCATAACCTTAACTCTTAATATCTTCATAACTGACGGCTTATTAAAGTCCACGTGCAGTTGTCATGAATAAAGAGACCAGCTGTTTCTGTACCAGGCTGTAAACATGTTAATTTCTGCTGTAACATTTGAACATGGGGCTCTATGTGGACACTGGAGGAACTACAGGAGACACAATCTAATGGACACTGGAGGAACTGCAGGAGACAAACTCTAATAGACACTGGAGAAACTGCAGGAGACCCACTCTAGTGGAAACCGAAGGAACTGCAGGAGACACACTCTAGAGAACACTGGAGGAACTGCAGGAGACACACTCTAGAGAACACTGGAGGAACTGCAGGAGACAAACTCTAATAGACACTGGAGAAACTGCAGGAGACCCACTCTAGTGGAAACTGGAGGAACTGCAGGAGACACACACAAGTCAACTCTGGAGGAACTGCTGGAGACACACACCAGTGGACACTGGAGGAACTGCAAGAGACACACTCTAGTGGACACAGGAGGAACTGCAGGAGACACACTCTAGAGAACACTGGAGGAACTGCAAGAGACACACTTTGGTGGACACTGGAGGAACTGCAGGAGACACACACTAGTGAACTCTGGAGGAACTGCTGGAGACACACACCAGTGGACACTGGAGGAACTGCAAGAGACACACTCTAGTGGACACAGGAGGAACTGCAGGAGACACTCTAGAGAACACTGGAGGAACTGCAGGAGACACACTTTAGTGGACACTGGATGAACTGCAGGAGAAACACTCTAATGAACACTGGAGGAACTGCAGGAGACATACTAGTGGACACTGGAGGAACTACAGGAGACACAATCTAATGGACACTGGAGGAACTGCAGGAGACACACTAATGGACACTGGAGAAACTGCAGGAGACACAATCTAATGGACACTGGAGGAACTGCAGGAGACACACTCTAATAGACACTGGAGAAACTGCAGGAGACACACTAGTGGACAGTGGAGGAACTGCAGGAGACATACTTTGGTGGACTCTGGAGGAACTGCAAGAGACACACTCTAGTGGACACAGGAGGAACTGCAGGAGACACACTCTAGAGAACACTGGAGGAACTGCAGGAGACACACTTTAGTGGACACTGGATGAACTGCAGGAGAAACACTCTAATGAACACTGGAGGAACTGCAGGAGACATGCTAGTGGACACTGGAGGAACTACAGGAGACACAATCTAATGGACACTGGAGGAACTGCAGGAGACAAACTCTAATAGACACTGAAGAAACTGCAGGAGACACACTAGTGGACAGTGGAGGAACTGCAGGAGACAAACTATAATGGACACTGGAGGAACTGCAGGAGACAAACTCTAGTGGACACTGGAGGAACTGCAGGAGACAAACTCTCATAGACACTGGAGGAACTGCAGGAGACACACTAGTGGACAGTGGAGGAACTGCAGGAGACAAACTCTAGTGAACACTGGAGGAACTGCAGGAAACATACTAGTGGACACTGGAGGAACTACAGGAGACAATCTAATGGACACTGGAGGAACTGCAGGAGACAAACTCTCATAGACACTGGAGGAACTGCAGGAGACACACTGGTGGACAGTGGAGGAACTGCAGGAGACACACTAGTGGACACTGGAGGAACTGCAGGAGACCAACTATAATGGACACTGGAGGAACTGCAGCAGACAAACTCTACTGGACACTGGAGGAACTGCAAGAGACAAACTCTAGTGAACACTGGAGGAACTGCAGGAAACATACTAGTGGACACTGGAGGAACTACAGGAGACACAATCTAATGGACACTGGAGGAACTGCAGGAGACAAACTCTAATAGACACTGGAGGAACTACAGGAGACACAATCTGATGGACACTTGAGGAACTGCAGGAGACAAACTCTAATAGACACTGGAGAAACTGCAGGAGACACACTAGTGGACAGTGGAGGAACTGCAGGAGACAAACTATAATGGACACTGGAAGAACTGCAGGAGACAAACTCTAGTGGACACTGGAGGAACTGCAAGAGACACACTCTAGTTGACACAGGAGGAACTGCAGGAGACACTCTAGAGAACACTGGAGGAACTGCAGGAGACACACTTTAGTGGACACTGGATGAACTGCAGGAGAAACACTCTAATGAACACTGGAGGAACTGCAGGAGACATACTAGTGGACACTGGAGGAACAACAGGAAACACAATCTAATGGACACTGGAGGAACTGCAGGAGACATACTAGTGGACACTGGAGGAACAACAGGAAACACAATCTAATGGACACTGGAGGAACTGCAGGAGACAAACTCTAATAGACACTGGAGGAACTGCAGGAGACAAACTATAATGGACACTGGAGGAACTGCAGGAGACAAACTCTAGTGGACACTGGAGGAACTGCAGGAGACACACTTTAGTGGACAGTGGATGAACTGCAGGAGACACTCCAGTGGACACTGGAGGAACTGTGGGAGACAAACTGTAATTGACACTGGAGGAACTGCAGGAGACAAACTCTAAAGGACACTGGAGAAACTGCAGGAGACACACTTTAGTGGACATTGGAGGAACTGCAGGAGACTCACTCTAGTGGACACTGGAGCAACTGCAGGAGACACACTCTAGTGGACACTGGAGGAACTGCAGGAGACACACTCTAATGGACACCGAAGGAACTGCAGGTGGACACTGGAGGAACTGCAGCTTCTGCACTTCCTAACTGTCTTTCATATTTTTTATATATATCTGCTGCGTGGTCCATCATTCCGTTTTCCCTTCATCCTTTCTTCTCCTATGTTTGATCTTGTTCCTGAAGACTTCAGACTGTCACAGTGTGTGAGATTATCCCACTGAAACAGGTCTTACTATCTCCAGCTTCATCTATCTTAAATGCTAAATGGACTTGAACTTATATATCTATTTTTTTCTGACCACTTGGTACTTTGGTACTTTAGCCAGGGCGGCAGTGTGAATCTGTATGGGGCGCCGTTAGTATCAAAATAAAAGCATCATAAAGTGATACAGATATCCTAACCATAGTCTGTCAGTACTGACTCCTACGGGTTATAGCCGGACTGCTCACTGTAAATCTTTTAAAGACAGTTTTGGAGACTAAACTGACCCAGTCTATGGGACGGACAAGATAAAGGGCTTTTACTAAGTCTGTATCTTTTTATGAAACTTTTATTTTGGTATTTCCACCAGGCGGCAGTGTGAAACTATATATTAGCTAAATATTTAGGATCACAGAGTAACATTTAATATTTATATTTAACGTTTGTATTTGTATTTTATTCAACATTTAGATTTAAATTCAACATTTATATTTAGATTAAACATTTAGATTTATATTTAACTTTTAGATTTATATTCAACATTTAGATTTAGATTTAAGATTTATATTTATATTTAACATTTAGATTTAGATTTAACAATTAGATTTAATGCTGTTTATTTATATTTAACATTGAGATTTAATGCTGTATATTTATATTTAACATTAAGATTTATCTTTTATATTTATATTTAGCATTTAGAGTTAAGTTTAACATTTATATTTAACATTTATATGTAACATTTATATTTAACATTTAACATGTTAGATTTAACATCTAACATTTAGATTAAACATTTAGATTTATATTAAACATTTATATTTGTATTTAACATTTAGATTTAACATCTAACATTTAGATTTATATTTAACATTTATATTTAATATTTAAATTTAACTTTAAGATTTAAATTTTACATTTGTATTTATATTTATAATTAACAATTGTATTTATATTTAAATAACATTTCTATTTCGAATTAAGCATTTAGATTTAAAATTTAACTTTTAGACTTAACATTTAAGTTTATATTTAACCTTTTTATTTAACATGTATATTTAAAATGTAACATTTAGATTTGACATTTAGATTCAACAATCAACATTTAGATTTAACATTTGTATTTATGTTTAGCATTTAGATTCAACATTTAACATTTATATTTAATTGTAGCATTTATATCTATCAATTTACAATATTTTTTTTAGCTCTTATATCTAATATTTAACCTTTATATCAATGAAATCTAAATCTAAATGAGATTTAAAAGTGATTGTACATTGAATTTACATTAAATATATCTGTAACAACAAAATTAAATGTCAAGATCACAAATATTCCTCAAAATGTGGTAAAAAAGTGACTTAAAAATTTACACTTTGCTTTTATGACATTTTGGAGCTAAATGTGGAGAACTGTTATGGTTATTTTCAGTGTGCCATCTTTACAAACGACGCCCCATATACTGAAGTGACATCCTGTTTTTTCCAGGATTTGGTGAAACAGTATAACAAATCATTTTGGAGACACCTTGACGATAAGACTCATCATTCAGGTCATTAATTCCTGAGAAATGTTGGGAGAGCTGAGACAGGTTCAGGTGTTCTGATTTACCAGTTCACCTGTTTACATATTTGAGTATAGGTTTAACTTTTGAATCCAGTCTAGGCTCAGATCCAACCCACAACCCTCGGGGAGACTTGCTCCACTCTCTGTCCTCTCTCTGGGTAAAGGCAGAATAAATGTCTCATCAGCTCCTCTCTGTTAAAGAGCACTCAGTGATATGCTGCACTTTAAACCGGTCCATGCAGGAGCTGGGCGCTGATCCTCGCTCTCTGGTGACACCAAGTGGTGAACATGAAGACAGTTACTTCTGCAGTAACACACCCAGATACTGAACACCACGACAGAGACTGAGACAAAAGAGATTTTATTATAATAGAGGATATAAAATAAATATACATGACTTCTTTATTTAACAGTCACTGTACAGAGAAGGTCTCTAAACGCAGCTCCATAAACACCTTCTGTCTGGCACATGCACACGCACGCACACGCACACACACTCACACACACTCACACACACACACACACACAGAGTTACACAGATTGGAGTGAGCAGGTGAGTTAGAAACAGGTTTATTTATTAGGTTTCTTTCCTCCAGTGGCCCTGAGAGGCAGAACATCTTCTCCTGAAACCTGATGAATGTAGACCCATCAGTCCAAAAGGTGAAACTGTCAGGTGTTCTCTGATCTGTTAAAGCAGCTCAGTAGTTGTTAGAAGGTGAAGCTGTGTTGGATGATGGTCACATTATGGTGCAGTAACATGTCACACACTAACACTCTCAGGTCTTTAATACATCTTATTTGAATGTTTCCATGAATCTGCACTCCTGCTCCTGAGCCACAAACACAGCTTTAAGATTTTTAAAGAGACAGTTTGAACAGCTTATATGTTCTTTTCATCTGTGCTGAGTTTATTTTGTGTCTTTGTTTCAGAGGACAGGGTCAGACAGGGTCAGGACTGAACCCGGGCTGTCTGCCTCCAGGAGAAGAACCAACCCTGCTTTCACCTTCAGAGCTCCTGTGAGGAGTTCAGCTCTGGTTAGGAGGTGGACTGCCTCTCTTATCCCTTTTCGACAGAGGCAGTTTCAGGGCTGGTTCAGAGCCAGTGCTCAAATAAGAACTGTTTTTTCATGTTTCAACTTCGAGTGAACCAGCTCCTGGCCAGGAAAACCGATACCAGAGCGGCTCCAACTCTTTTCTGGTCTAGAACCGTGAACCACTTACGTCAGGGATGAGGGGCAAGAGGCGGGGGGCTGGGTTGCTGTTATCAAAAACACAAACCAAACATGTTTCCTCCATCGTCCTGCAGTGAACAAATCAAAGAGACTAATGGATTCAAAGACAAAGCAGTGGTCGGCCGAGGAGACAAGCTGCCGTTGTCCGCCATCGTTGTTGTGAGGGAAAGTTCACGCTAGCACTGCTGGGAAAAGCGGTCACGTAAATCTGACGCCATGACGTTCCTCTTCCATGGGCTCGAGCAGCTGGGAAAACAGACGGGTGCTGTGTTGGTTCACGAGTTCAACCAGCTCTAAACCAGCTCGAGCACCAGCCAGGAAATACAACCCGGTTCATGTTGTTCAAAAAGAGACAACTGTGATCAGGACCAAAGTAAGCTCAGATGCCAGAGGTACCGATCTTTCCACAGGGGGCGCCACATCAACACAGACAGGAACTTCCTCACAGGAGCTTTAAGTTAGAACACCTCTGATTAAACTCTGATCTTTGTGTCCTCTCAGGGCTTCAGAAGTTCTCTTAAAGGGTCCTAACATCTGATCCTCAGTGAAAGAGAGAGAGAGAGAGAGAGAGAGAGAGAGAGAGAGAGAGAGAGAGAGAGCAGCTACTTGTGTTCTCTTTCAGAAAGAAAACTGGCGCATGCAACACTCAGAGGAGGATCTGTCAGACACACACACACACAAACACACACACAGACACACACACACACACTCTCTCTCTCTCTCTCTCTCTCTCTCTCTCTCTCAGTCAGAGCTTCAGTGCTTAAAGCGAGACATTACAAACATGAAATACTTTATTACCTCTAAGTATCTGAGCAGTCCATTAAAGACAGTTATCGTATCTCAGTCGTAGAATGTGTCTTTATGTACATCGATAAACGTCTGGAGTCATGAAAGAGGACGACCAGCAGAGAGGAGCCTCCGCCAGGACCGTCTTCAGACACCACTGAAACAGGCGTGACCCACACAGGAGGTGGAGACAGCCCTGCAGCTTAAACACTGCAGCGTGTCACACGGCCAGCAGGGGGCGAGCTCACTGCTCACCTCAGGGACAGCTGTAGAGCTCACAAAGGGGATACAGGTGACTTCACCTGGTGGAGCAGTCTACAGAGGAGCTCCAACAACATGGTCCCCCTCCCAACAGGTGACACCACCTGCTGCCTCTACCTCTTATATACAATATATAAACGAAAACACAGGGTGAGAGTTCAAAGGTCATACAAAGTCCTGGACTCATGAAGTCCTCAGAGGGCGACTGACGTGAAGAGAAGGCACCATCCACGTTAAAGACACGGGTGATCACAGAGACGAAGAGGAGTCACCTTCATCCTGCGGTACACTGACGAGGCAGTAACACAGAAACATGATGAGAGGGGGAGACAGAGGTCCCTCTCTGCAGCTACCAGAGTTAAGGCAGAGGAAAGTCCAGACAAGGGGTACACATCTTATAAAATAATAAATATGATGGTTTACTTTCATATAGAAGCTTTACACGAGTTCATTCAGAGGACATTTCAAACGCTGCGGGGACACATGGACCAGAGTGAGAGTCTGACCCTGAGCCCAACACCGCACCAGCATGAAGACACGTCAGCCGGCAGAGACACTCAGAGCTTTCACTGCCTCGGTGGCCTGGGGGCCTGGGGGGCTTGGGGCCTGGGGGCCTGGTTCCGGGCTGCAGTCTGGGAGCTTTTTGTATTTGCATAGGAGATGTTTGTCTCAGTAAAACTCCTGACACCTTGTGTGGACAGAGTCATTTGAAAAACACTGTCCTGGTGCAGCTCACACCGCACACCTGCTCCTGAGACTGACCTCACACCGAGCACGCACGCACGCACGTGCGCACACACACACACACACACACACACACACACACACACACACACACACACAGTGAGACAGAGTAGAAACCTTTGAATAGCTGCTGGTTTTTCTCCTGTCACGTTACATGAGGAGATAAGCTCAGACTCTATCCCTCTCTCCAACACGGTCTCAGCAGATGAGTGTCTAACATGAGTCTGGTCCTGCCTGCGGTTTCTGCCCGTTAAAGGAAGTTTGTCCTTGCCACTGTAACTTGCTAAATGCTGCAAAGTGCTCTGCTCATGGTGGATTAAGATGAGATCAGACTGAGTCCTGTCTGTAAGATGGGACTGGATCTTATTTATTTTGGGTCTTTGTTAATAATAGAATATAGAGTACGGTCTAGTTGAGTACCTCATGTATTGACTTTCTATTCTGTGTGTGTGTTTGTAGTATTAGTTAATCCTGCATGGACTTAGCTCTGTGGAGACCAGGACTGTGTGTAGTCAGCCGGGGACTCTGTCTTCTGAGTGGTGATGTGCAGTGTGTCTTTAACTGTGTGTAGTTTGCATGGCCTCCAGTAGAGGGTGTCAGCGTGTCGTGGCTGGTGTGCCTTCAGCTGGAAGTCTAGCCTGTTGAACTGTGCATTGGGCTACAGTGGAGGTCTGTGAAGGGTTTCTCTTGTAGTCTATAATCTGCTTCATTTTATGAATCAGCATCAGTGTGTGTGTCTGAGACTGTTGAATGATCTGAATGAGGTGGTAGAGCTGACAGAGGTTAATAGTCTAGCTTCTGTTCTGGTTCTCCGGATGGTTTCTCAGGATCTTCTGTGGGTATTACACTTACTGTGGACAAGAACCTCATACGACCACACGTCATAAGAACACATCTGTCCCTTTAATACGTCTCAGATATTTTGAAATGTTGCTCCAGATCCCTCTGAGCAGAGCTGGAATAACACGGACAGACCAGACGCAAAACCACTACCATCCAATGAAACCCGGCAGGCAGAGAGAGAGAGAGAGAGAGAGAGAGAGAGAGAGAGAGAGAGAGAGAAAGAGAGAGCCGTGGCACCCTGAGGAGATCCTGCAGAGTCCCTACATAAAGCACAAACAAAGAGCAGAGCAGGCAAGCACATATCTGAGAACCTGGACCCCATACATGTCATATAAAAACCTCAACCATCGGCTGAGTGGCCTCCAGCTCCAGCATGTCCAATGTTGTAAAGAGCTGCAGCCCAGTTCCCCCCTCAGCCACAAGGTGTCAGTGTTTCATAACGCCACTGCAGGCCGGACTAGGCTCCTTCCCCCCTTCACTCTGAGGCAGAGCCAACACAGTCCACTTACAGTCAGGTCAGTGGGTACGCGTCCTTTAATACAACCTGCACCATGGCTGGTCATGTGACCGGGCTGGACCAATGAGGACGGAGCAACATAAAGGCTAATGTGAAATGTGTTCGTCAGGGAGGGTTCAATAGTGGACTCTTGGCTGCGGTGAGGAGCTCTGACAGGACCCAGAGGAGTCCAGCACCGCTCTGAGCCCCAGGTTACACACCTCTGACTCTGAGCAGAGTCAGCAGACTCTCCTCTCTGTGAGCGACCCTCACACAGGTCAGGGATCATGGTGCACAGATCCTGGATCTGTGATCATGGTGCACAGATCATGGATCTGTGATCATGGTGCACAGATTCGTACCTGTGATCATGGTGCACACAAATCCTGGACCTGTGATCATGGTGCACACAGATCCTGGACCTGTGATCATGGTACACAGATTCGTACCTGTGATCATGGTGCACACAAATCCTGGACCTGGGATCATGGTGCACAGATCCTGGACCTGTGATCACGGTGCACACAGATCATGGACCTGTGATCGTGGTGCACAGATCCTGGACCTGTGATCATGGTGCACAGATCCTGGACCTGTGATCATGGTGCACACAAATCCTAGACCTGTGATCATGGTGCACAGATCCTGGACCTGTGATCATGGTGCACACAGATCCTGGACCTGTGATCACGGTGCACACAGATTATGGACCTGTGATCACGGTGCACACAGATCATGGACCTGTGATCACGGTGCACACAGATCATGGACCTGTGATCACGGTGCACACAGATCCTGGACCTGTGATCACGGTGCAAACAGATCTTGGACCTGTGATCACGGTGCACACAGATCATGGACCTGTGATCACGGTGCACACAGATCCTGGACCTGTGATCACGGTGCACACAGATCCTGGACCTGTGATCACGGTGCACACAGATCATGGACCTGTGATCAAGGTGCACACAGATCATGGACCTGTGATCACGGTGCAAACAGATCATGGACCTGTGATCATGGTGCACACAGATCATGGACCTGTGATCACAGTGCACACAGATCCTGGACCTGTGATCATGGTGCAAACAGATCTTGGACCTGTGATCATGGTGCACACAGATCATGGACCTGTGATCATGGTGCACACAGATCCTGGACCTGTGATCATGGTGCACACAGATCCTGGACCTGTGATCAGCTCACAACAGAAGAGAGGAGCCTTAGAGATTCATACTGAGCTTACTGAATGCTTTCATGTCTGTGTGTAACGTGTGTTAAAGAACACACCAGCTGTCTCCAATCGTGTCTCAGTGTGTGCAGAATGACGCTCTGTGATTGGTCAGCGGGCCGCAGTGGAAGAGGACAAGTTTAAACAAGTCACCACACATTTGTTCAGCGGTCAGTGCAGTTAGTCAGTAAAAAGATAAACAACGTGCATAAAAAACATCCTGTACATACACTCAGTCACTCACACACACTCACACAAACATACTCACACTCACACTCACTCACACACACTCATAGGGCAGCAATATAACATTAAATCTTATAAAACACTCTGACATCAGGCAGTAACAGTCTGAAGAGGCATATACAGGGCCGTCCTGTTAGCTGCCCTGGACGTGGACGCACACGCTCCAGTTCAGAAACCTTAAAGTCTGGAAGGTCGGCTCGCCACAAAACGCCGCCTTCATGAGTGGTCTCTGACGGAGGTGGAGTGGGTGGAGCTGTGAAACACTGTCTCACTGTCCGAACACACACACCCCACCAGAGGACACACACACACACACACACAGACACACACACACACGGGGAACACTCCCCCTGCACCAGCCGAGCAGCCGATGATTCTGCAGAAACATGAGAGAGGGTCAGCTTCGAGATCTCCCCCGCTCATCTAAAGGTCATGTGATGTCATCAGAGGTCATGTGACACTACAGCGGACTGTAAAGGGCTCTCATGTCTCCTGGTCTCTTCCAGGTCCAACGATATTTACAATGACATCAAGTATCAGGGTGACCTGTGACACCAAAGCAGAGAGAAGCTGTCTAATGATCAGAGCTGAGCGAGTGACGCCTTCACCGCCCGCCATCCAGCAGCCCCGCCTCCTCTCCAGGTGGTACTGGTTCCTGTGTCTGTGTGCCTTCAGGCTCCTGTGCTGGTGAAGGCCGTCAGGGACGAGGTCTCATCTGAGGGGCGGGTGAGGAGGAGGAGAATGCCTGGGATGATAGTCGGTGGGGGATGGGGAGGCTGAGGAGGAAGGAGCCGGCTCCTCTGCTGGGGGAGGACTGATGGGAACCTCAGTAACGGTGGGTCTGATGGGAGTACTGGGAGCTCTGCTGGGATGATGACGAGTATCCCATGGTGCTCTGGGGCTGAGTGGAACCTTGGATGTTGCTTTGGTAACCGAGGCGGGCCCCAGAGTGCTGACAGGAAGAGAAACACAGCAGGTGAGAGACCTGAAGGATCTGATTAGACCCCTCAGTTTATTCTGGACTGGTTCAGAGCTGGCCCAGAAGAACCCGTCCCTGTCTCTGCTCTCTCTCCCTACACGTCTTTAAACAAGTCCTGACTAGGGGGGCACTGACTAGACTACACCAGGGACAGGGAGCTGCTGTGAGGACCTCAGCTGAACTTGTCTCACTCTGCTGGCTCCAGCTCACATGGGCACCAGCCTCTGTTCAGGAGAATGATTGGTGATGCAGAGTGATGCATTGTGGGATAGCGTTCTGTGTTGGGATCAATGAGAGGAAAAGTGGGACGCTGACAGAGAGTCCCTCTCCGGAGTCCCCCCCCCCACCAGCCTCATACGAGCCCCCTCACTAACAGGAGAGTCTGGATGTGGTCTGAGCCACACGGGGTCGCCCCACTGTGGCTGATTCATCACACTGAGCTCAGAGCAGCACACTCACACACTCACAGACTCACAAACTCACACACTCACTCACACACTCACAAACTCACACACTCACAAACTCACACACTCACAAACTCACACACTCTCACATACACAGACACACTCACACAATCTCAGACACACTCACACACTCACAAACTCACACTCTCGCATACACAAACACACACACACACACTCTCACAAACACACAAACTCACACAATCTCATACACACACACTCAAACAAACACACACTCACCCTCTCAGACACACACAAACACACACTCACAAACACACACTCTCACATTCTCACACTCTCACAGACTCTCACACACTCTCATTCTCTCACACACTCACACACACACTCTCACTCTCACACACTCGCACACTCTCACTCTCACACATTCTCACTCTCTCACACATTCTCACTCTCTCACACATCCTCATTCTCTCACACACTCACACTCTCACACATTCTCACACTCTCACAGACTCTCACACACTCATTCTCTCACACACACACACTCTCACTCTCTCACATACTCACACACTCTCATTCTCTCACTCACACACACACTCACTCTCACACACTCGCACACTCTCATTCTCTCACACATTCTCACTCTCTCACACACTCTCCTTCTCTCACACATTCACACTCACACATTCTCACACTCTCACACACTCTCATTCTCTCACACACTCACACTCTCATTCTCTCTCTAAATCTTACACACACTCTCACACACTCACACTCTCACTCTCTCACACATTCTCACTATCTCGCACACTCTCACACTCTCACAG
The DNA here is from genome assembly GCF_009762535.1 of Notolabrus celidotus. Classification (NCBI taxonomy): domain Eukaryota; kingdom Metazoa; phylum Chordata; class Actinopteri; order Labriformes; family Labridae; genus Notolabrus; species Notolabrus celidotus. The sequence continues at coordinate 35,586,748 of NC_048284.1, read as the reverse complement.
ACTCTCACACACTCTCATTCTCTCACACTCTCATTCTCTCACTAAATCTTACACACACTCTCACACACTCACACTCTCACTCTCTCACACATTCTCACTATCTCGCACACTCTCACACACACTCACACTCTCATAAACACTCACTCTCTCACACACACTCACTCTCTCACAGACTCTCACACACTCATTCTCTCACTTTCTCACACACTCTCACACTCTCTCACACTCTCACACTCTAACACACTCACACTCTCACACACTCATTCTCTCACACACACACACACACACACTAACTCTCTCACACACTCACTCTGTCACACACTCTCATTCTCTCACACACTCACACTCACACACTCTCACTCTCACACTCTCTCACACACTCTCTCACACACTCTCACTCTCACACTCTCTCACACACTCTCACACACTCTCACACTCTTACACACTCAGACTCTCTCACTCTCACACTCTCTCACACACTTGCACACACTACCACTCTCTCACACTCTCTCTCACTCTCACACACTACCACTCTCTCTCACTCTCTCTCACTCTCTCACACACTCTCACTCTCTCACACATACACACTCTCACAGACTCTCACACACTCTCACTCTCTCACACACTTTCTCTCACACTCTCTCACACTCTCACACACTCTCATTCTCTCACACATGCACACTCTCACACTCTCTCACTCTCTCTCACACTCTCTCACACTCTCACACACTCTCTCACACTCTCACACACTCTCACTCTCTCACACATACACACTCTCACAGACTCTCACACACTCTTACTCTCTCACACACTTTCTCTCACACTCTCTCACACTCTCACACACTCTCATTCTCTCACACATACACACTCTCACAGACTCTCACACACTCTCTCACATTCTCTCACTCTCTCTCACACTCTCTCACTCTCTCTTACACTCTCTCACACTCTCACACACTCTCTCACTCTCTCTCACACTCTCTCACTCTCTCTTACACTCTCTCACACTCTCACACACTCTCTCACTCTCTCTTACACTCTCTCACACTCTCACACACTCACAATTAAAACTGCCTGTATGTCACCACACACCTCCCTCTCTCTCTCCCTCACAGGATATCAACCGCCGTGACTGACCTGGTAATCTGATTGTAGCACCCCCGTGCCTGAGGAGGCCCCCGAGGGCCCGATCCGAGGCTTCTTGTTTGGGGGCCCCTGGTCCTGGCCGTGTTGTAGACCAGTGTTTGCGGCACCCCCTGCTGCTCCGGTGGTGCCGTTGGTTTGGGCGGAGCTCTGCTGGGAGGGGGCCTGCTGGGCTGCCGTCTGCTGCTGGTTCTGGGCCTGAGCCTGGACTGTGGTCTGCTGGTGCTGCTGGGTCTGGTTCTGCTGATGGATAGGTGGAGGAAAACACAAGGTCAGCAGAGGTGAAGAAGAGTCTGACTTTGAGGGAGGAGGGATCTGATAAAGTGTCTCTGTTCTTTGGGCTGGATCCACTCTGATCCAGACCCTCTGTCAGGACAGTTACCTCTTTTGGAGCTGCTCTGGAACCGGTTTTCCCGGCCAGGTTCTGGTTCACTCACAGTCGAAACACGAAAAAACGGTTCTCAATTAAGCCCCGGCTGTGAACCGGTCCTGAACTGCCTTGGTCGAAAAGGGGCATGAGAGTCTGATGAGTCCTGTGTGTTCAGATGACCTGAGATGGACTTCAAAGGAAAAAGCGAGCAGCAGGGTCCCTGCAGCTAAACATACCATCACAAACTAAAGTCTATATTGTGGTGTCAAGTATTTGTTCTTTGACAAAGTGGACAAACTCTGACCCTCATGAGAGAGTCCGTCTCTGAGGGTTCAGACGGTCATAAGGACCATCAGAGCCTGATGATTAAAACATAACCATGAAGCAGTCGAAACTCTTTGTACCACTGAACAAGGACAATTCATCCTGTCACAACCTCAGGGAATCATCTTTACACTCAGAGTTACTTTGTGGTGAGGAGCAGACTCAGACCAGATCAGGTGTTTCCAGAACAGCAGCTGTTCAAATGGTTCTCAGAAGGAGAAGGAGGAGGAGGAGAAGGAGGAGGAGGAGGAGGAGGAGGATGAGGAGGAGGAGGAGGACCAGGAGGAAGGGGGGGAGGAGCAGGACCAGGAGGGAGGAAGGGAGGGGGGGGGGGGGGGGGACCAGGAGGAGGAGGAGGAGGAGGAGGAGGCTCATTTTCCATCCTGATAGCACAGCAGCAGTTGCTCTCTGGAAGCTAACACATGCTTGGTACAGAGACGCTTTTAGCCCTCCTATCTGCGTCTCTCGTGATCTAAGTATAACTCCTGAGTGATGACAGACCGGTCACTTCACAGAGCCATACAGACATGAACGCTGATCACTGAAGCATGCAGCAGCCATGACTGTCAGGAGAATCACTTCATTGCTTCACTTCAGCTAAACCATCGACCTGTCTTTTAGACCCAATCCCAACTGAGCTGCTAAAAGAAGTAATTCCACTAGTCAGCAGTTCTTTACTCAGTATGATTAATATGTCTTTACTGACAGGCTATGTACCTCAATCATTTAAAGTAGCTGTAATTAAACCTCTCCTTAAAAAGCCCACTCTTGATTCAGGCTCCTTATCTAACTATAGGCCGATATCTAACCTCCCCTTTATCTCTAAAATCCTGGAGAAAGTGGTGTCAGTTCAGCTCTGGGACTTTCTTAAGAGCAACAGTTTATTTGAGGACTTGCAGTCGAGGTTTAGAGCCCACCATAGCACAGAGACTGCACTGTTAAAAGTAACCAATGATCTACTAATGGCCTCAGACAGTGGTCTTCTTTACGTACTTGTTTTATTAGATCTTAGCGCTGCATTCGATACGATTGACCATCAAATCCTGTTACAGAGATTAGAGCAACTAATAACTCCAGGTTAGATTACTGTAACTCCCTCTTATCAGGCTGCCCCAATAAGTCTCTAAAGATTCTTCAGCTAGTTCAAAACGCTGCAGCTCGAGTACTGACTAGAACTAGGAAGAGAGAGCACATCTCTCCAGTGTTAGCTTCTCTGCACTGACTCCCAATAAAATGTAGAATAGAATTTTAAATCCTTCTTTTAACCTACAAAGCTCTTAATGATCAGACACCTTCATATCTGAAAGAGCTCATAGTGCCCTATTACCCCTCTAGAACACTACGCTCCCAACATGCAGGCCTGCTGGTCCTACCTAAAGTCTCTAAAAGTAGTATGGGAGGTAGAACCTTCAGTTATCAGGCCCCTCTCCTTTGGAATCATCTACCAGTCAGGGTCCGGGAGGCAGACACCCTCTCTACTTTTAAGAGTAGGCTTCAAACTTTCCTTTTTGATAAAGCTTATAGTTAGAGCTGGATCAGGCTTGGACCAGCTCTTAGTT